>NC_090650.1:306074081-306361581 GCF_040937935.1 Hyperolius riggenbachi | reverse complement strand
TATGATTTATCTCTGCAAGTTTTCTTCAGTAAAGAGTTCTAACTTGTTATACTGAATACCTATCTGCTTGTACAGACCACTCTGCTCCATCAGTGTGTGCAGCCTCCAGTGTGGAATAGTCCCTCATGGCCTTTGCAGAAATCAACTGAAGGAGAATTTCACTTTTACTTTGAGAGTTGACTACCCTTTTATTTTTAATGCAGAAGATCGACCAAGGCAGACAAAACATTAGAAGGCTGTCAGAAAGTTCTTAGACTTGACCTCTGTTAAATGTACACCACATAAAACCTTTTCCAAGTGTTAAATATTTCCATTTCATTCCCACTGATATCTGTGCAATTGTGCGACTGAATGTTTTGCTGCAAACACATAAGGATTTCCATTGACCATTAGGGGTTTTCGCTGTCAGAAGGTTAAACTATAAAACATTCCGGTTATTACTGTCAATGACCTTTGAGTGATGTTAATGCACACCGCCGGGTTCTGATAACCACTTTCCAAAACCTCAGCATCATGACAAATACAGATGTAAAGCTAACAAGTGCATTAGTGGGAAGTCAGCAGAAAGGGCTTCCATGTATCACGTCTACCTGTGGACGCCATTACCAAACACTGGAGCTCTCCCCATACACTAATGCAAAACTAATGAAATTTGATTCACCTTGTCTAGGGACCTAATGCACTTCCTTTCATAGAATCAAACCGTCTTTAGTTTTGGATTACAGAATACTAAGTAATGAAAACAATGACAGGTTGCTGTAAACAAAAAGTATACATAGTAAATAAGTGAAAAATGTTTGAAACAGGCTTAGAAGTTTATAGTAACTGCCTATTTGGTGGTGGGCAAAGAACATTGTATGATGGATATGACTATGCAAAGGGGTGCCCAAAAATCTATATACCGTATATACTCGCAAGCAAGCCGACCCGCATATAAGCCGACCCCCCAACTTTTGACTGAAAAACCAGGGAAAAATGATTGACCCTCATATAAGCCGGGGGTAGGAAATGCTGGCCGCATGATCCCCCCCCCCCCCCCAGTGTGTCCCAGTATAGCTAGTATAGTGCCCAGTATGGTAAGGTAGTGCCTCAGTATAGTTAGTAAAGTGCCCAGGATAGCTAGTATAGTGACCAGGATAGCTAGTATCATGCCCAGTATAGCTTGTAAAGTGCCCAGGATAGCTAGTATAGTGCCCAGGATAGCTAGTATAGTGCCCAGGATAGCTAGTATCGTGCGCAGGATAGTGCCCAGTATAGCTAGTATAGTGCCCAGGATAGCTAGTATAGTGCCCAGGATAGCTAGTATTGTGCCCAGGATAGCTAGTATTGTGCCCAGGATAGCTAGTATCATGCCCAGGATAGCTAGTATCGTGCCCAGGATAGCTAGTGTAGTGCCCAGGATAGCTAGTATAGTGCCCAGGATAGCTAGTGTAGTGCCCAGGATAGCTAGTATAGTGCCCAGGATAGCTAGTATCATGCCCAGGATAGCTAGTATCGTGCCCAGGATTGCTAGTGTAGTGCCCAGGATAGCTAGTATAGTGCCCAGGATAGCTAGTATCGTGCCCAGGATAGCTAGTATCGTGCCCAGGATAGCTAGTGTAGTGCCCAGGATAGCTAGTATAGTGCCCAGGATAGCTAGTATAGTGCCCAGGATAGCGAATTTAGGGCGTCCCCGTGGCCGCTGCTATTACCTTAGCTCCGCGGCTGACTATTCCCCTGTCCTGCTCTTAAACAGCAGCTCGCCCCACGGTGGCTGCTGCGCTGCGTGATGACGGAGGAAGTCGCAGAGAGCGGCTTCCTGGTTACTATAGGAACCTCTCTCTCTGCACTTCCTCCGTCATCACGCAGCAGCCACCGTGGGGCGAGCTGCTGTTTAATTAAGAGCATTACAGGGGAATAGGAAGCCGCGGAGCTAAGGTAATAGCAGCGGCCGCGGGGGGAGCGGGTGGGAGAGGGCGGGGGGGCGACCCTCAGGCACATCACTCGCAAGCAAGCCAACCCCCCAACTTTTGACCCAATTTTTTTGGGTCCAAAATTCAGCTTGCTTGCGAGTATATACGGTAACTAGAATAATAAGTTTAAGAAACACCCATCTCCTAGGAAGAATGCACTCTTATGCTGCTAGGTACACACCGTACAATTTTGTGTTAAATAGATAATTCGATAGATAATTTCCGTCATGTCCGATCTTATTTTCGATTGTTTTTCTGATCGATTTCTCATAGAAGTGAATGGACCAAAAAAACGCATTGTGTGTACCCAGCATTAGCATTAGAATAAGATTTATTAGTGAATTATTATTTATTAGTATTATTACATCAATGACTTATTAAGCACTAACAAATATTTTATGAACAAAAAACAGCTGCAATCGTGGAAGTACAGTATGTATTCCTCGTCATCCAGAGGAGGCACTCATACACGCTTCCATACAGCCTTATGGCCCTATTCCCGATGAAGCAGTTTTTGTGCCCGAAACTTGTTAGCACTTAATACTCCATACATGGGCGTCCGCAGAAAATTTTCCAGGGGGGGGGGGCAAAAAGTGGGGAGTAAAAAGCGGGGCGGCGCAAATTTGGGCTGCTGGAGCCACGTGAAAAATGGGTGTGGTCATGAACCAGAATGTGGGTGTGGTCGTGGGTGGAGACAAGTTTACATGAACTAAGCAATGGTGGGACATTAGATTAGGACAGTGGTGGCGAACCTTTTGGAGGTCGAGTGTCCAAACTGCAAAGTCACTTTACTATCACAAAGTGCCAACAGCAATTTAAACTAAATACAAACCTTTTAACTCATACATGAACATTATGGAAAATTAAGTTGAAAATAAACTGTGAAGATAAACAATTTCATCCATCGTACTCCTGAAAAAAATTATTCATTTTTTTTAGAACCTCCCAGTTTCATTTTCTGTTTTAAAAAGCGGAAAAAGTAGGTTTAATGCTATTGTCTCATATGATGATGATTCAGCTTTTTCCATAGTCTCGCAGTTAGCAATCATGTGACCCCCAACAAGACAAATTCAGCAATCATGAGGCCCCCCCCCCCATCAAGACAAATTCAGTAATCATGAGGCCCCCAACATGACCAACTTAGCAATCATGAGGCCCCCAACAAGACAAATTCAGCAATCATGAGGCCCCCAACAAGACAAATTCAGCAATCATGAGGCCCCCAACAAGACAAATTCAGCAATCTTGAGGCCCCCAACAAATCATGAGGCCCCCAACAAGACAAAGTCAGTAACCATGAGGCCCGCAACAAGACAAATTCAGCAGTCATGAGGCACATAAATAGACAGCTTTTCACATAAATAGGCAGAATGCCCCCTTAATATGTAGACACCTCTCACATGGCAGCAGTTCCCCAAAATACACTCAATCTGACAGCAGTGGTTCCCCAAAAATAGGTAGCCCCAGGTCTATAGGTGTCCCAGAATAGGTGGCCAGCGGTATAGATGTCCCCAGAACTGGTAGCCAGGGGTAGAGATGTCCCCAGAACAGGTAGCCAGGGGTATATGTGCCCAGTATATGTAGGCAGGGGTATATGTCCCAGTATATGTAGGCAGGGGGTATATGTCCCAGTATATGTAGCCAGGGGGATATGTCCCAGTATATGTAGGCAGGGGTATATGTCCCCAGAAAAAGTAGCCAGGGGTATATGTCCCAGTATATGTAGGCAGGGGTATATGTCCCAGTATATGTAGGCAGGGGGATATGTCCTAGTATATGTAGCCAGGGGGATATGTCCCAGTATATGTAGGCAGGGGTATATGTCCCAGTATATGTAGGCAGGGGTATATGTCCCAGTATATGTAGGCAGGGGGTATATGTCCCAGTATATGTAGCCAGGGGGATATGTCCCAGTATATGTAGCCAGGGGGATATGTCCCAGTATATGTAGGCAGGGGTATATGTCCCAGTATATGTAGGCAGGGGGTATATGTCCCAGTATATGTAGGCAGGGGGTATATGTCCCAGTATATGTAGGCAGGGGGTATATGTTGTCGAGATTTCCATATGGCGGAATATCGTTTTTCCGATAAACTGAACTGTACATGATCAAATACAAATAAAACCTAAATAATTTCCTTTCCTTAGGTTACAGAAGACAAAGACTTCTTAATGTAGGGTGATTATAGGTTAACATATACATTGATCATTGAGAAAGGCAGAGCATATTTTAATATGGCGATGTAATATTGCCATGCAAGGCTGACTTATATGTGTCTCTAAAGGAAGGTCAGATGTTGAACAACAGGCAGTCAGCTGATGTGCTATTTGCAATGGGTAATCCCATTCACCTTACTGGGAACAATGATATCAGACCATTCTTTGTTTTAGGTCAAAACACTTGACAAGATAGCAAACAAGAGGAGTCTGAGTGACAATAGTGTGTTTAAAAATGGACTAATATCTGTATACAATGGCTCAAACCTGGCTACATTGAATGTGAAACCAAAACCCATGCAAGGTTTCTATGCAATATTTGTGTTTCCAAAGTCCAGACACAAACACAAGGCTTAGGAAATACCTTTATTTTTCTTATAGCTGGGCAAACCAGTAACAATATGAAAATGTTATTGAAAATGTATACGTGTTAATATAAAGATTCCCTGAATGAATATATCCAGAATGGTATAGAAATGTTATATGGTTACCAGTGTTGTATATTAAACAATGATGTTAGAGATATAAAACTCTGCAGACAGCACAATGTGTTATAATGAGAGATCCATGGTGGTTTTAAGCATGCCAATGATTTTTGGATCAAATCCAATCTATTTTAAATATGGTAGAAAAGGCCACTGTATAATAAATAATAACCAGTGATTCCAGCAAGGTCAGCTATCCATAGAGGAATTATAACATTGATTTATTCACTGTTGGGTTATAATAAAACATGATTTTTGTTTTTAGTTTGCCAAATATCCCAGTAAGTCTGTGATTAGTTAGCCAACAGCACCTACAAAGGGTGAAAGCCAGTATTACACTTGGGTTAAAGATTAGTCACAGAAAGCTCCCATTGGTCACTCCCACTGCCCAGTGATAGGCTAGAAGATTTAATCTAATGGGCAGGACCATAGGTAGTGAGGGGAATAAGATGAGAGGGGTCATGCAATGAGAGGATCAGACCATCAAGAGATCTGAGCAGACCAGGACATAGAGGATTCATGCCATCTGAACACAGCCACGCCTAAGAGGAACACGCCCAGAGGCCATCTTGGTGACTATACTTGAACCCAGTTCTGATTTTCTTGTTAGTTAGACGGCTTATTACAGCGCAGAATATCTGAACATATGATGTATTGATTGAATTTCATTGGTTGATATTTTAAAAAGGGGTGAGCTTTTCCAAAGTTGCAAGTTGGAAACAACTCACCTAAGTTCTACCATATGTTCATTGATAACTGGCTGTTTAACTCAGTCTTGGATAAAAAAACTAGACCTTTCAAGCTACCTCCTCTAGATATTTTGATACTTTGCCGCAGCATGTGCAAGCCACACCTAACCAAGTTTAGGACGACTCAATAGATATTTTATTCCAAAATTATATGTATTTTACCCGCCTGCTCTGTGTAGTAACACAGGCCAGCGGAGGTTAAAGTGTAGACAGAGGGAAAATTCCTGTCATTTATAGTTGATTGCATAGCGATTGTGGGGCAACGCCCAGTTGTCAGATCCACTGAGTCATCCTAAATTTGTTATATTGAATGGTATAGCTGACATCAGCCAGTTTATTTTGGATAGCGCATTTTTGATTTTGGACTGCGCAATTTTGACTTTTGATAGCCACCATCTTGTTTTTGATAGCCACCATTTTGTTTTTGATAGCCACCATTTTGTTTTTGATAGCAGCCATTTTGATTTTGATAACAGCCATTTTGTTGTCGTTCAATTCATCCATTTTGTCTCCAGAGACCCTGTGGTAAATTGAGTAACAGGGCCGACGGCCATATTTGAGGAGTCGCATCTATGCACTGTATTTGAGTTGACTGCTAATTGGTTTAAGCCTTTTGTATTGGTGAATAAGTATAATAACATTTTTATGTTTTACTGAAATTATTATCCAGCTCATTGCTTATTATAAGAATGACCTTATGAGTTTTGTTTTATATCAAAAGTGCAATATTATATTGTTTTGATATTGTAATATTTATTCGATATTAAATTGATATTTTTATAAATTGGTCCACATTTATTTGCATGTTTAAACCAGTACTGTAAAACCTCGGAAAACAAGCTCACACAGTTAGGCGTATGTTTGTATTTTAGCTCCTCCTATTTTCCCAGGAGCATTACATTTACATTTTTGATTTTATATTTATTTTTAAACAAGTTATACAAACATTGACAAAACGCCCGACATAAAATTGGAGGCCCCAGCGAGATCCGTTTACTTTCCATTACTGGTTTAAACAGTGTAAAAACGTTTTATTGAGCTGGTTTTATTGCATTGGCTATTGAATCATGAGTGCTACAGGTAGTGATTCAGAACTGCATTTGGAACAGACGTTCCGAAAAATTGTGGAATTTATATTTATACAACTAAAACATAATGAGGAAGTAGATGAATGGATAGGCAGAATGAGGAAAAGTGTAAAACAGGAAGCTGATTGTATATTTCAATCTAAAGGTATGGTTGATCATTATCTTTCATGTATGACCACAATAACCTCGGATTCCGAACTGAAGAAGAGGTTGTTAGGCGCCCTACCCTCTGTGTTATATGGGTTATTAGAGGTAGATATTCTTGCACAATCTAGGAAAAAAGAGATTGTACAGTTGAGATCCCAATTGCAAGGAACAGAGGGAAACGTCCAATCATTGAACTCCCAGTTACGGGATGTGGAATCAGATCTTCAAATTATAAGGGCTGATAGAGACCAATTAATGATTGATATTTCAGACAGGGAGGTAGCGATCAAAAGTCTGGAAAGAGACGCCGAACGGAATCGTGAAGCGCATCGCAGACTTAAACAGGATTTTGAAGAACTACAACAGCAGTACTTCAAAATCCAACAGGCAGGTAGACTCGATAGATCATCCAGCCCTTGCCCGCCAATACTCACTCCATATGACCTAAAATGGCAAGGCATGTTGGATCGTATGGAGACGGTATGTAAGACTATGAATACCATAATCGATGACAGTACAAGGGTCCCTAAAGATCAACATTTGGATTCCTCTCCAGAGAGAGATATGCAAATGAGGGCCCCTAGGTATGATGATTCCCATAAAGGTCACGACTCCCTTGCTGATATTGATTCAGATGAATTGGAGGCTGATGAGAGAAAGCGAGAATCCAGCCCTATCCCAAGAAGGGGGAAAGGTACGTATAGGGGGGAGTCAAATAGGGGAAATAATCAGTACCCCCAAGAAAAACAGAGCTCGGCCAGCATCATAAAATTCTTAAACACCGCTGTGCCAAAGTTCACTAAAAAGGGTTCAGCGCAAATAGCATCCCACATGGAGTTGTATGAATCCACTATGGACTCTTTAAATCTGTCTGAAGCAGACAAAATCAGATTTCTCCCATGGGTTTTTGATGACAGATACCGCCACCATTTCACCTCATTTAAGGAGCGAGGTATCATTAGATGGCAAGCAGTTTCACACGAAGTGAAGCTGGAGTTTGGGCCGTATCGCACTATCTCAGAAGCAAAATGAGATGTGTATCGACTTACTTGTCGACCCGATCAGAGCCCCCGAGAATTCCTTTCCGTGCTAAAAAACTCTTACAGTTTAGCATATCGGAATCCTAACTGGGAGTCTCTTGATTTTAAACAGGCATATTACGATGCATTGCCTACCCAAATAAAGTTAAGCATGGCCAATGAGTTAGACTTCGGAAACTCCCTAGAGAAAATGGTTACCTCAGCGACACTGCTGTTCAACATCAGTGGGAGTTCCAATGTAAGCGGGAGAAACAACAAAAAGTACCCAGAGCGCAGAGTAGAAGAAACCCAAAGTGAAAGCGGACCTAAACCTTGAATCCCAGCAGAAGAAAATACCTCCTGCAAAAGTACCTATCCAGCAGGGCCAAAGACAGCATCAAAACCCTAATCAAAACAGACCACAAAATCCTAAAGGGTCAGATAGGGATAGCTCAGGTTCTGAGAACCAGGTCTACCGTCCTCGGTTCAATCGCAGGTATCAAGGATACCAGGGTTACCAAGGAAACCAGGGTAGTCAAAGGTATAGAGGTTACCAGGGATATAGAGAACCCCAGGGGTACAGACGTCCCCAAAGATATAGACAGTGGGATAACCGACCCAGGCAGCAGTGGGAAAGGAGACAGCACCCACCTAATCCACCTAGGGGTAGATCACCACCTAACTCACCTAGGAGTGGATCACCCGCAGGGAACAGATATGATCCCAGGAACCAGAACCCTCGCCGACCTAATAGGTTTGATCAGCTTGTTGATCAAGTGAACAAACTAAGTGACATGATGGGTAAGTTGGCTCAGGGATCTGCAGGAAGACAGCATGAGGATTTTTTAGCTGGGGAGGCAGGGCCCAGCTCTGCCAATTAAAGGAAACCGAGACAAATCACTATACGGAAATGGATATGGCAATACTAAATACGAGTAATGAACATGATGTGCAATGTACCGACCTACCCCAGGTCGAGGAAGGGAAGTCTAATGTTCTTGATATTTCACCACAAATGGGTGATATTATGTCATTTGAGCCAGAGCGTGAAGTACCCTCTGTTCAGATTGTCCCAGTGGTAGAATCCATGGGAACCCAAATGCCTTGCAGGCGGAATCAGGAGGAACAAGTTCCTAATACCCTGACGCTGCAGAGAGATCATTCTCTGAAGCAACAAATGGAAAAACATTCCAATTTTCTTTGCAATCTTGAACAGGTAGATGGCCGGTATTTTATCGATACCCATCTACAAGATGGATGTATCGGACCGATCCCAGGTTTACTGGATACCGGTTCCCAGGTTACTATTCTGTCTTTTAACTATTACCAGCAGATCTTGGATTCATCACAAAGGAAGCCAAGATTAAAAGCCTTTGACGGTGCGCTGATAAGCGTTGGTGGTAATAGTTTACAAGTAAAAGGCACATCCTGGCTGACATATAAGATCGGTAAAAAGATCATTAAACATCCAACTTTGATTGTTGATCTTCCATATGATAGATTGATCATTGGAATCGATTTGCTCAAACGACTAAATTCCATAATTGACTTTATTAATGAAGCAATATGGGCTCAAGTCAATACTCCAATTGATTTTGAGCGCTCCAGCAATGCACAGTCGCAACGCAGCTGCCATATGATTGAGGAAAGGCCTAACTCTGTTGAAATCCATTTCCGGAACAGTCAGATACCAGAAGTCACGATCCTGAAAAACGGTAAACCCGAGGAAAATGCTAACACTGCTTTTCACATCATAAATATCCGAAAGGATAAGATTGAAAAGATAGTCCTTGAAGAGGATGTGTTAACTATTTCCTTTAAAGGGGGAAACCAGGAAGTGGCAGGCATAACCAAGCATACACAGGCATTGGTTGAAATCGAGAAAATCAATGATACTGTGCTGGTTCCCGTGCAGGTAGATGATATTGCTCGGGTAAAATATGCCAAGTTGGACCTCAAATCTGAGGCCAGCTACATAGGCCTAGGACTGCTGAAGCAGGTTACCGACCCTCAGGTAATCAAATTTATCTCTACACAGGAATGGATCCACGATCTGGATAACGATAACCAGAGTCATAATGTGATTGCAAAATGCATTTTATCTGTGTCTCTGGGAAACAAATCTACAAAACATGTCTTCAGTGTGTTAAAGGAACCACAGTACCAAATGTACTTAGGAAACGACATTATTCACCGATTTGCCATACAGGTTGATCTGGTCAATAATGTTCTGTGGTCCAAATTATCCGGAAACCCAGAGGAATTCCAGGATAGAGAACAAGCCCTGAGATGGGGACAGCGAATACCATATGCAGTGGATATCACCGTCGCTGAAAAAGTAAAAGTCCCTGAAGGTTGCAAATCATTTCTTTTACCCATTCAAGTAAAGAAGGGGCAAAAGATGAGAAATGCAGATGCATTGATTTGTTTATCCAATCGGATGCAACAATTGGGGTTGAAGGTAAAACCAATTCCCCTAATAAATATTCATCAGGAACCATTATATATGGTCACGCAAAACATGAGCCCTCATAGTATCACGTTACAGGAGGATACAATGATTGGCTTAGCCATTGACTCAGAGTATTATACTTTTGGATTCCAAAATGAAGTCATTGGATTAATACCTGATGAATATTTGACAGAAGAACAAATAGTGGACCAACAATATTTCTCAACACCTGAAGGATTGTTCAGCATACACTCTGTTTATCCTTTCAGTCCTGAAGAAGGTACATGTCATGTCGAGGAAACATCATTGATTTTTAACCATGAGATCAATGAAAGTGAGTATCAAACACTCCAGCAGGGTAAGGATCAAGCATGTTACACCCCAAATGACTTAACTAATAGGCTTGAAGAAGCTTATGAGATAGGTCAACCCGAGATTTTCCCAGAATTTCAGGAACGGGTGGAAGAACAGCTCTCTATAGCTGATGGATGTTCTAATGAATCAGAACGACAGCAGCTAAGGCAACTATTCTGGGATTTCCAGGACATGTTTGCCAAGGACTCTTATGACTGTGGGGAAACTAACCTACATGTTACAAGAATCCTGACTGATCCAGATGCACCCCCTGTGTTTATCAAACAATATCGACTTCCATTAGCAGCCTACGAGTCATTATCGGAAATTGTTAAGAACCTGGAAAAGAAAGGTATTATCCGCCCAGTACACAGTTCCTTCAATCATCCAGTACTCGGAGTTCTCAAACCGAATGGTCAGTTCCGTCTATGCTCAGACCTGAGACAGTTAAACAAACGTGTCTACATGTCGGGTTGGCCTGTACCATACATTGACCAATGCTTGGCGCAAATCCAAGGGTCTAAAATATTCACAGCCCTTGACTGCGCACAAGGATATTGGACAATTAAAGTGGATGAAAGGGATCAATACAAACTAGCCTTCACATTCGGTAATAGACAATTTGCGTGGACCCGTACGCCTTTCGGATACATCAACGCAGGCCACGAATTTGCTGTGTTCATGCACAAAGCAATGCCTGATGCAGCTGAACGAGGTACCCTAACTTATGTCGATGATATCCTTATCAAAAGTACAATCTTTGAGGAACATATTTCAGAGTTGAGATATGTATTGAATCAACTAAGAGAAGCAGGTGTTAAACTTTCCCTACAGAAAGCTCAATGGTGCCGATCTAAAGTAAATTTCCTAGGACACGAAATTACTGCAGAAGGAATTAATCCACAGAAAAAGAAAGTGGAAGCAATCAAAAATACGAAGTCCCCCACAAATCTCAAGGAACTGAGATCATTCCTGGGGATGATGAATTATTCTCGCAAGTTCATAGATAACTATGCTGAGATTACAAAGCCGCTATTGCAGCTGCTAAAGAAAGGAGTACAATGGGAATGGAATGAGTGCCATGAACAAGCTGTATCTGAGCTTAAAACAAAACTCATACAGGCCCCATGCCTTGCTTATCCAGAAGGTGGTAAACCCTTCTATGTTGAAACAGGTTTTACCGACAAGAGTGTAAGTGCAGTTCTTTTCCAAAAGCAAGAAAGACTGAATAAAATAATTGCTTATGCCAGCAAATCATTATCACCAGTTGAAATCAAATTTAATAATTGCGAGAAGGCATTATTAGCAACTGTGTGGGCTTTGCAATATTTCAGAAGTTTTATTCAAGGGGAAAAGATCATTGTAGAAACTGCACACCAATCACTACAATATTTACAAAGTGATCAAATAAAAGAAGGTAACCTGTCAAACAGTAGGATAACCGCATGGACAATGTCCCTAATGGGATGGCCATTGGAAATCAAATATAAACAGGATACTAAAAATCCAGTTGCTCAGGGATTAGCTGAACTCCATGATTGCACTCATGTGGAACATAAAGATGAGCCACCAGAAAACGATTTTCTGGAAGAGCAATCTCTATCTCCATATAAATCCTATGAAGAGGAGTACTGCAAATCACTACCATGTGCATATGTTGACGGCTGTTCTTTTCACACAGAAGGAGATGAAAAGATGCTGGTTGCAGGTATCGGTATCGTATGGAATAACATATTTCCAGAGATATCTGCGGGATACAAAATTGGTCCCAAAAGTAGCCAGGTCGCAGAACTCGCTGCCGTGTATAAAGCTATACAAATGGCTATCGAACATGACCTTAAGGAATTTGTTTTGATAACAGATTCTGAGTATGTTCGGAACAGTTTGTGGAATATTTTCCCAGTTGGAAAAGGACTAGCATGACAAGGAGTAACAAAAAGCCAGTCAAACATGGTAAATTGTTTTGTAAAATTGATGAACTGGTTAATACCCACGACCTTACCATTTATTGGAAAAAGGTAAGGGGTCATTCGAAACACCCTGGCGCTGATAAAGATGGGAACGATCTAGCAGATTCCCTCGCTAAGAAAGCAGCCATTGATGGTGAAATCTTCGATATCAATGACCTCATGGGAACTATCGAAGTAAATGTCACCACTAGGGGGCAGGCCCAAAAGGAGTCTCAACCCAGTGTAGCAATGTGGAGTCAAGATTCTCCTAATGAGGATCTCATTGCGAGCCAAAAGGGGGATCCCGTTATTGGTTTGTTTTATAAACATATTGGAAGTCCACATGATTATCCCATCACCGTGGAAGACTGCAGTGACAACGAAGAATTACGTATTCTGATGAAAGGTGTGTCACAATTTGCATTACAGGATGGATTGCTAATACGAACCTCGAAAAATGGTATTACGCAGTGGGTAGTACCCGCAGCATATCGGGGTTTAATGTTACAACATGCTCACGATGCCCCGACAGCTGGTCATCGAGGAGAGAAAATAACGTATGAGTTATTAAGAGACTACGCTTACTGGCCACACATGTTACAGGATGTCAGGACATATTGTCAAGGGTGCTTGGTATGCCCTCAATTCCAGCCACAAGGTCCCACTCACAGGGCACCGCTGATGAAAAGAGGCATAGCTATGCCATGGTCAGACATCCAGATCGATTTTATTGGTCCAGTAACAACGTCCTCAAAAGGAAACCGGTATATGTTAACCGTAACATGCCTGTTCACTAAATGGGTAGAATGTCTACCAAGTAAAACATGCAGTTCCAGTGTGTGCGCATCACTGCTCATTAACCACATATTTTCCCGATTTGGTCTTCCACAGCGCATCGAATCCGATCGCGGAAGTCACTTCACCAGTGAAGTAATGACCAAAATGTGGGAAATCCTAGGGGTAAAACGGAAGCTACACATAGCTTACCGACCAGCCTCTAGTGGTGGAGTGGAGCGTTACAATCAATCCATTGTAAATATCCTGAAAAAATTTGTTAGCGAATCAGGTAAAGACTGGGATGTCAAGCTGCCACTAGTTCTTATGGCTATTAGAGCTACTCCAAGCGCAGCAACCAAACTTTCCCCATTTGAGATGCTCACTGGTAGAAAGATGGTGTTACCCCAGCATTTGCTTTACAAAACCACAGATCATAACTTGATGAATGCAACTACCGCACATCAATACGTGGAGAACTTACGCAAACACCTCCAGCATGCCTTTGCATTTGCTCAAAGAAACATCGAAAGAGCCGCAGTCAGTACGAAAACGTACTATGACCTCAAAACCACACAAAAGGAGTATCAGGTTGACGATAAGGTGTATCTGTATAATTTTGCCAGAGACCAGGTAAAGGAAAAGAAATTCCTCCCTTCATGGAAAGGTCCATATCCAATCACCGATAAATTGTCTCCTGTGGTTTATAAGGTTAAAATCCCTAAGGGGGATGACTTTGTTGAAAAATGGGTACATATTAATCAACTGCGTATATGTCACCCTAGCTCACAGCTACGGAGAATTGAGCAATCTTGAAATGTGTCCTAACAACTTATTTTTCTCCTGACAGGTATACCTAATGATGTGTTAATCTCTACTAGAATCCATATGGACACAAAGATTCCAAGCCGGCGCAAAGATGCCCCACCTGACGATTGCCATCCTTTACGCAGTCCTAATCTTGGGGAAGAGTGCCGAGCCAAGTGTGGTGCCAGATCCAGCATCCGTGATGTTACCGGATACAGCGGAGTTCATCATGACCAGATAGATGTTCCTATCCTAGAGGGTCCAGATGAGCCTAAACCCGCGATGTGTCGTTGAATGACGAGCTGATGTATCCGAGGTCCATTTGATGGAGATGCAAGTTGGATATCTGTTGCACACCAGATACTCACAGGAGTGAGTTGTTCAAATCTTGAAGCAGATCCGGAAAATCCTTTTGTTTGAACCAAAGGCCAAAGCAGTTCATCGCTGTTACAGTCGCTGTTTGCTACCTTTGCAGCAAGAAGAAACCTGTTTGTTTGCAGCCGGAGTATCATTTGCCAAGTCTATTTGTCTTGAAGCGTGAAACATGAACTTCAATGTGATGAAGACAATGTTTAAAGTCCATTTCCCTTTCATACTTGGATTACAAATACAAAACATAAAGCTTCGTTCGCAACGCGTTCCCACAGGAATGAAGAAAACGTAAAACGTTTAGTAATCCTTGTTGTTCTTTTGAAATGGTCACACCCTGGAACATTCCAAAAGAAAAGGGGGATGTGTCGAGATTTCCATATGGCGGAATATCGTTTTTCCGATAAACTGAACTGTACATGATCAAATACAAATAAAACCTAAATAATTTCCTTTCCTTAGGTTACAGAAGACAAAGACTTCTTAATGTAGGGTGATTATAGGTTAACATATACATTGATCATTGAGAAAGGCAGAGCATATTTTAATATGGCGATGTAATATTGCCATGCAAGGCTGACTTGTATGTGTCTCTAAAGGAAGGTCAGATGTTGAACAACAGGCAGTCAGCTGATGTGCTATTTGCAATGGGTAATCCCATTCACCTTACTGGGAACAATGATATCAGACCATTCTTTGTTTTAGGTCAAAACACTTGACAAGATAGCAAACAAGAGGAGTCTGAGTGACAATAGTGTGTTTAAAAATGGACTAATATCTGTATACAATGGCTCAAACCTGGCTACATTGAATGTGAAACCAAAACCCATGCAAGGTTTCTATGCAATATTTGTGTTTCCAAAGTCCAGACACAAACACAAGGCTTAGGAAATACCTTTATTTTTCTTATAGCTGGGCAAACCAGTAACAATATGAAAATGTTATTGAAAATGTATACGTGTTAATATAAAGATTCCCTGAATGAATATATCCAGAATGGTATAGAAATGTTATATGGTTACCAGTGTTGTATATTAAACAATGATGTTAGAGATATAAAACTCTGCAGACAGCACAATGTGTTATAATGAGAGATCCATGGTGGTTTTAAGCATGCCAATGATTTTTGGATCAAATCCAATCTATTTTAAATATGGTAGAAAAGGCCACTGTATAATAAATAATAACCAGTGATTCCAGCAAGGTCAGCTATCCATAGAGGAATTATAACATTGATTTATTCACTGTTGGGTTATAATAAAACATGATTTTTGTTTTTAGTTTGCCAAATATCCCAGTAAGTCTGTGATTAGTTAGCCAACAGCACCTACAAAGGGTGAAAGCCAGTATTACACTTGGGTTAAAGATTAGTCACAGAAAGCTCCCATTGGTCACTCCCACTGCCCAGTGATAGGCTAGAAGATTTAATCTAATGGGCAGGACCATAGGTAGTGAGGGGAATAAGATGAGAGGGGTCATGCAATGAGAGGATCAGACCATCAAGAGATCTGAGCAGACCAGGACATAGAGGATTCATGCCATCTGAACACAGCCACGCCTAAGAGGAACACGCCCAGAGGCCATCTTGGTGACTATACTTGAACCCAGTTCTGATTTTCTTGTTAGTTAGACGGCTTATTACAGCGCAGAATATCTGAACATATGATGTATTGATTGAATTTCATTGGTTGATATTTTAAAAAGGGGTGAGCTTTTCCAAAGTTGCAAGTTGGAAACAACTCACCTAAGTTCTACCATATGTTCATTGATAACTGGCTGTTTAACTCAGTCTTGGATAAAAAAACTAGACCTTTCAAGCTACCTCCTCTAGATATTTTGATACTTTGCCGCAGCATGTGCAAGCCACACCTAACCAAGTTTAGGACGACTCAATAGATATTTTATTCCAAAATTATATGTATTTTACCCGCCTGCTCTGTGTAGTAACACAGGCCAGCGGAGGTTAAAGTGTAGACAGAGGGAAAATTCCTGTCATTTATAGTTGATTGCATAGCGATTGTGGGGCAACGCCCAGTCGTCAGATCCACTGAGTCATCCTAAATTTGTTATATTGAATGGTATAGCTGACATCAGCCAGTTTATTTTGGATAGCGCATTTTTGATTTTGGACTGCGCAATTTTGACTTTTGATAGCCACCATCTTGTTTTTGATAGCCACCATTTTGTTTTTGATAGCCACCATTTTGTTTTTGATAGCAGCCATTTTGATTTTGATAACAGCCATTTTGTTGTCGTTCAATTCATCCATTTTGTCTCCAGAGACCCTGTGGTAAATTGAGTAACAGGGCCGACGGCCATATTTGAGGAGTCGCATCTATGCACTGTATTTGAGTTGACTGCTAATTGGTTTAAGCCTTTTGTATTGGTGAATAAGTATAATAACATTTTTATGTTTTACTGAAATTATTATCCAGCTCATTGCTTATTATAAGAATGACCTTATGAGTTTTGTTTTATATCAAAAGTGCAATATTATATTGTTTTGATATTGTAATATTTATTCGATATTAAATTGATATTTTTATAAATTGGTCCACATTTATTTGCATGTTTAAACCAGTACTGTAAAACCTCGGAAAACAAGCTCACACAGTTAGGCGTATGTTTGTATTTTAGCTCCTCCTATTTTCCCAGGAGCATTACATTTACATTTTTGATTTTATATTTATTTTTAAACAAGTTATACAAACATTGACAAAACGCCCGACAATGTCCCAGTATATGTAGGCAGGGGTATATTTCCCAGTATATGTAGGCAGGGGTATATGTCCCAGTATATGTAGGCAGGGGGTATATGTCCCAGTATATGTAGCAAGGGGGATATGTCCCAGTATATGTAGGCAGGTGTATATGTCCCAGTATATGTAGGCAGGGGGTATATGTCCCAGTATATGTAGGCAGGGGGTATATGTCCCAGTATATGTAGGCAGGGGTTATATGTCCCAGTCCCAGTATATGTAGGCAGGGGTATATGTCCCAGTATATGTAGGCAGGGGTATATGTCCCAGTATATGTAGGCAGGGGTATATGTCCCAGTATATGTAGGCAGGGGTATATGTCCCAGTATATGTAGGCAGGGGTATATGTCCCAGTATATGTAGCCAGGGGGATACCAGATTAGAGCTGCTCTGTAAAACTGACCACTGCAGAAAGGCATAGTGTTTCCCAGTGCCCTTTATGAGGCTCTGGGAAACCGATCTGGGCGATGTATTGTCCTGGGAGGACTGGCAATGGTCTTTTGAGGCACTCACCAAAGGTAGCCTCCAGAGCACTGCAATTGAGGTCTCTTTGAGGCTCCTTCACTGCAAATATATCAGAAATATTTCATCATCTTCCCTCCACCTGTTTTAGAGGCTGTTCAGTAGAAGGCTCCCTCTTACATAGTTGGTGGAAATGTCCCAAAGTATCCAGTATTTGGACAAGCGTTACAAACCTTCTCTCTAATATCCTTCACTCAGTATTTGTTAAAGAACCCAAAATGTTTCTACTAGGTATTAAACCTGACCAAATAAAGCACGCCACCCATAAACCGATACAGCATATTCTTGTTTCTGTCAATGTGTATGTTGCATCCAAGTGGGGACCACCTTCCCTAGACTTTGATTGCATCCTACAAAACACAGACACAAAGATGGTATATAAACAAATAAAAGCCAGACTTACTAAAACCCTGCCCCTGTTTGAAAATGTTTGGCAGTGTGACGCTGGGTGTTTGGCGTGCACACAGAATACAATAAATTGAGGTTAGGTTGAAGCTAGGTCATACACGAGAAGTCAGATTTGTGTGGTACAGAAGGACTAAACGGAGCTAGGTCAAAAAACAGGCTAATATCGTTACACAGGAAGTCAGATGGCTACAGTACAAGAGGGTCAAGACAAGTGCTAAGTCAATATTCAGGCCGAGGTCGTACACATAGGATCAGATGGCTGAGGTAAAGAAGGGATGAGACAGAGACAAGGTCGTTAGGCTAGCCGAGGTCTATAACGGTTATCAGATGACTGAGGTACAAGGGATGAGGCTTTAATCACAGTGGTGGACTTGCCGGATCATACACAGAATATAATAATCCAATATAATTTATTTATTTTATTCTATTTATTGTATTTATAAAGCGCCAACATATTATGCAGCGCTGAATAATTACAATATATATATGTGTATATATATATATATATATATATATATATATATATATATATATATATATATTACACAATTCTAGACTGACTAGAGTACATATATATCACGGAATGCGCAATATATAAATGTAGCTCTCAAAGACTATCTCACTAGGATAAGGACCAAGAACCAGCGAACTGATTAGTATCAAGGCCGACGAGCAAGTGAATGCTCTGGCCTCATATACACAAAGGATAGATCCTAAGCCCACCCCCAGCAAAGATAGCTCCTCCTGCAAAAAAGGTGTCAGCTCATGACATCACAGCTGACACCTATGGACACACCTTCTCAGCCTGTAAAGGCTGTTCTGTCCTGCACACGCCCGTCTGGTCACACTGCGCACGCGCACGCCGAACCCCCACCGCAGGGGTGCTGGGGATGTGACTGGAGGACGGCGGAGCGGAAGTCCCAGTACGCGAACGAGTCCCGCTGGAGACGCCGTGAGAGACATCGTGGGACTCGCCGCTGGCAGGTAAGATTATTACAGGCAGCCTTGGCTCGATTACAGAGGGGTTCTTCACGTTTAACCTGATCAGAATCAGAATCAGCTTTATTCGCCAAGTACGTCAACTGACGCACCCGGAATTTTTTGTGGTACACATGGCAGGAGTATACAGATACAGATTTTATACAGATCAGTTCACACAGATGGGAGAAGGAGCTAAAAAAGACTGCAAACATGAAACAGATTACAAGGGGGGGTCAACATAGTTGGGCAGTAGTGCAGCGTCAATGCACGGCTAGGGGGGCTTTGCAAGGGTGGTAGCTCGAGTTCAGTAGGAGAACAGCTTGGGGAAATAAAGTGTTCAAATGTCTGGTGGTCTTGGTGAGGATCGATCTGTAGCGGCGTCCCAAAGGCAGACGGTCGAAGTATCGGCTGCCAGGGTGAGTAGGGCCGTTCAGTATTCTGTTTGCCCTAGACCATAGTCTGGAGGTATGTAGGAGATCCAGAGGTGGAAGGGGAGACCTGATGATCCTCTCAGCGGCATTGATTACTCTCTGGAGCTTAAGTCTGTCGCTCGCAGTAGCGCCTGCGTACCAAACGACAATAGAGGAGCAGAGGATAGACTCCACGGTTGCGGTGTAAAAGGTGATCATCAGTTCCCGCGGCATCCTGAATTTCCTCAGCTGCCTCAGAAAGAACAGCCTCTGCTGAGCCCTCTTCTGGGCCTTGGAGGTGTTTTCAGCCCACCTAAGGTCTTTCGACTGAGGCTGTCATGGGTGCAGACATAGGGTTAACATCCTGTAATTACAAATTAGCTGCTCTGCCGAGGCAGCCAGCTAACACAGCTGAGAGATCAAATTACACTTTACACTTATGATTAGTCACAGATGATGCGGAATTAGACTGGCTAAACTCTCAAAATATATACAGAGTGCATTTCTCTATATTTTCCTTCTGTCCTGTGCAAGAGTTCAGGTCCACTTTAACAGAGTAACCAAGCAGCTCAGGGTGACCCAAACTACTAGGAATGTATAGGGGGATGAAAGGAACCAAAAATCCCTCCTACTAAAAAAGCAAAGCTTGGTGTAATTGCCTTCTTAAAACAGAAGGAAATTTGCAATAATTCAGTTATAAATGAACATTTGTGGTTACCCACAATGCACACCTACTAAATATGCAAATTATCCCTTTCCGCCCTTGTTAAGCCAAGCAAGCATCCAGAACCGCTGGTTTATAGCAAGCCTATAGCTTTAAGTTTTACACAGCCATATCAAACCCACATGTAGACAGCCTGTTTCGGACTTTTGGTCCTCATCAGTACATGGCAGGGATTGATAAGGCTGTATGAAATAGGGCTTGGTCGAGTACAACAGAGTAACCAAGCAGCTCAGGGTGACCCAAACTACTAGGAATGTATAGGGGGATGAAAGGAACCAAAAAGCCCACCTACTAAAAAAGCAAAGCTTGGTGTAATTGCCTTCTTAAAAAAGAAGGAAATTTGCAATAATTCAGTTATAAATGAACATTTGTGGTTACCCACAATGCACACCTACTAAATATGCAAATTATCCCTTTCCGCCCTTGGGCGCCAAGGGCGGAAAGGGATAATTTGCATATTTAGTAGGTGTGCATTGTGGGTAACCACAAATGTTCATTTATAACTGAATTATTGCAAATTTCCTTCTGTTTTAAGAAGGCAATTACTCCAAGGTCCACTTTAACAATTGCACTGTCATATAATCAGTGCCTGGCCCATGTGATTATGCAGATTTGACCTAATTGACCAATCCTTCAAGGAGGAAAAGAAGTCATAACAGTCAGTTATGAAAGATGACAACTACTGTGATTATTATACACAATTCAGAGTACACCCCTGACCCATACAGCCAGAAGGGAAATTACAAAAGTAAGTCCTGCAACAAAGTCAGAAGTGATAGTGGAGAGAGGGAAGTACCAGTTTTTTCTTGAGGGCTTGGGGACCCAAGGCAGTTTCCCACTTTTCCCAGCCAAAATGCCAGCTCTGTTTCAGTGATGCCATACATACCTCACAGCTGTTCCTGTCCATGAGGTGAGTTCCTCTATTCACCACATGAGTGACTGAACTGTTTCATCTGACCTGACTGCAAAAGACTAATGTTAAATTGGAAATGCATCCATGCATGCATTTCAAGGCTAGGCAATTGCAGTCATAACTACAGTAAGGGGGACCAAACCCTGAAGACTTATCACAGTCTTGAACTGTAGGGACATGGGACATTTATGGCAGTTCTAGCCTAATCACCTGGATTTTTTTAAATCTTGTCTTTAACCTTGTACAGTATATACCGTATTTTTCGGAATATAAGATGCGGTAAATGTGGCCCTGGAATATACTTACCGGCTCCTGTTGCCGCGATCCTCTCCTCTTCGTCTGGCGCTCTTCATCCCAGGACGTCTTGTCATTCATTGTGAACGTCTTCAGAGCCCCAGCTGCCCGCGCGCCTCTTCACTGCAGACTTCGTATAGACTGCAGCCTTTCGATATACATGTGCTGCCGCCGCCATCCTTCCTAGTTACGGCGTCCTCCCCCGATGTCCTCCCTAGTTACAGCGTCCTCCCCGACGTCCTCCCTAGTTACAGCGTCCTCCCCTGACGTCCTTCCTAGTTACAGTGCCTCTGACGTCACGCGCACATGTGCGTCGCAGATCAACCAGCAGAGGGCACTGTAACTAGGGAGGACGTCGGGGAAGGACGCTGTAACTATCGAGGACGTCGGGGAAGGACGCTGTAACTAGGGAGGACGTCGGGTGAGGACGCCGTAACTAGGAAAGATGGCGGCGGCAGCACATGTATATCGCAAGGCTGCAGTCTATGCTAAGACTGCGGCGAAGAGGACCGCGGGCAGCTGGGGCTCTGAAGACGTTCACAATACATGACAAGACGTCCTGGGATGAAGAGAGGAGACTGCAGCTGAAGAGGAGTGCCGCAGCTTGGACCCTGAAGACCTGCATCCTGAATGACGGGCGCCCTCTGATGAAGAAAGCCAGATGGGGGAGGAGAGGATCGTGGCGACAGGATCAGGTGAGATGTTTCATCAGGGTTTAGCTAGTGTAGTGTATTTGGTGGTGGCAGAAGGGGTTGGTTAGTGTAGTGTAGTGTAGTGTAGTAGGTGGTTACAGCAGCAGGGGTTAGTTAGTGAAGTGTAGTGTAGTGGGGGCAGCAGGGGTAAGTGAAGTGAAGTGTGTGGTGTGGTATAGATGGGCAGTGTATCTTAGGCCAGTGTGGTGTAGATGGGCAGTGTAGTTTAGGGAGAAAGGGTCCATAAGACGCCCCTGCACCATAGACGCACCTAGGATTAGTTTTTTTTTTTTCTCTGATTTTTGCCCCCTAAACCTAGGTGCGTCTTATATGCCGGAGCGTCTTATATTCCGAAAAATACGGTAACCATGACCATGAGCACAATATGTCCTTTTCATTACATTTTATCCAGAGCTTCTTCATAATGGTCTACTGGATGCTACCTTGTCTTACTGGGCCCACTGCAATAGTCTTTCATGCTGCTAGTTGCAAATGTCCCTTCCACCATGTACATATACACTATGGCTCCCAACTGTTCCTTTTTTTTTTTTTAAGAAAGATTCTCTTTTAGAATCCAAACCCCCCTTTCTTTCCTTCTTCCTTCATCAGGTGTCTATTTATTTTGTTTTACAGTATAAGCAAATCGTTGTAAATATATGAATTTCTGAGCTAAAAAATCTAAATTGACGTGTTGCTTATATTTATTATTATTTATATAGCGCCAACATCTTCCACAGCGCTGTACAGAGTACTGCATATTGTCACTTAACTGTCCCTCAAAGGGTCTCATAATCTAATCCCTACCATAGTTAAATGTCTATGTACGTATTGTGATCCAATGGTAAAAAGAGTGGCACTCTTTCAAAACAGGAGAAGTGGGTGCCCAAGCCTCAATAGATCCTCACACCTCCAGATCACAGTTGCAGCAAACACGATGGAGGCTGGCACTTCCAAAAATATAAAGCTCTTTATTGTGACATCAATAAAAATGGCTATGCGGCGACAGCCCGCTGTTTCAGGTGTTAGCCCTTTCTCAAGCCGTTACAACCATAAAAACATTAACACAAGTGACCCTTTAAATAGTACACATTTGGTTCCCCGACCAATGAATTTAAAATACCTACAGCCAATCAGCTCGCCAGCATCACAGGACGGACCAGAGTGGGAACTGACAACCTAATATGCTAATCCGTCTTCTACGCAAGAAGATCCGGATAGCGCTGTGTTATACACCAGCCTCAACACCTCTCATTGGCCACAGAGCGTCAGGTGGTCATGTAAACAGATGACGTCACCGTGGAGCGCTGTACCAGCCTATGTAGAAGCAGCCCCATAATGCCTAGCGGGCCATGCCGCTACTCATGCGGCCAAACGTAAACAATGACGCATGTAACCCCGCCCTCCGAGGCGGAGGCCAGCATACGTCATATGTAAACAAAACATCGTTATACCCTAAAGGTAAACGATCACGCTGTATACGCGCTTACCACAGTGAGCCTCCTGCACAACAACACACTCTTACCATACGCTCTGAAGTCAGGGCAGGATAACATACCACTCATTCTCCCCGATGCTGGAAAGCTGAAAGTTCTGTAAAAGAGCAAATGACAGTAAAAAACATGCATCTAGTGTCTTCAACAGGAACATATCTATATACAAAAACCCAGCTCATATTCCTTATTCAAGGGAAAATTATGAGGCGCCATTGGCACCTATTGAGTCAGGCCTTTCCCACTATTCCAGAATTTATGCATCTTATTTTGTCCAGTATATGCATCTTATTTTGTCCCTACCCTAGAGGAGGTGGGGCTACGGAACACTTCAAAAAAATTTCCACCTTTTTCTCTTTTCCCTAATTTGAAAACTTTTATGGAGGTGGTAGAAAGGGACATTTCCAAACTAAGAGGACATAAGACAGATGGTGACAATCTGGATTTGTCTGAAGGCAACACACTTACAGAGCTAATGTTAAACAAAAAATGGGTCATTAAACCCTCAGATAAAGGGGGAAACATTGTGCTGATGAGGGCCGAGCGTTACAGAGAGATGTGCCTGGATATCTTGAAGAACCAGGATTGTTATGTGAGGGTCTCTCCGTCCAGAGCTGCACGCTGCCAGGGGGAGCTATTTGCAATAATTGATGACGCTTTTTCCCGCACGGTAATTGATTTGGATATAGTGACGTTTTTGAAAGTACCTAATCCGGTTTTGCCAACATTCTATTCACTTCCCAAAGTTCACAAAGACCTCAAAAAAACCCCGGGGCGCCCGATAGTATCGGGTAGGGGATCCCTTACTGAACGGGCAAGCGCATATATAGATAGACATCTTCAGCCGCACGTGTGTGCATTACCATCATACGTTCGAGATTCATCATACTTGTTGCAGATTTTAGAAAATCTTCAGCTTCCTCCTGGTGTGTTGCTTGTGACTCTGGACGTGGAGGCCCTCTATTCAAGTATACCACACGATTTGGGTGTGGAGGCTGTTAGGATATTTTTGGGGGAGTTGAGCATACAGAATACTGCACATAATATGTTTCTGTTGACTCTTCTGGATTTTATTTTGAGAAACAATATCTTTTTGTTTGAGGACACCCACTACCTCCAGGTGCAGGGGGCAGCGATGGGCACCACGTGTGCTCCGTCGTATGCCAACCTGTACCTGGGGGCGTGGGAGAGAGAGTTGTTTTCCAATGAGGGCCTGGCAATGTACCTGTGCCACGCATTGGCCTGGCACAGGTACATTGACGACATCTTGCTTTTTTGGACGGGTGGCAAAGAATTATTGCTACAATTTATTACAATTATCAATAAAAACATCTGGAATCTGAGGTTTACTATGCACATGAGTCATGTTGAGGTTCCATTTCTGGATCTTCTGATCTCGGTCTCGGCTGCGGGCCTTGTCTCTACAAGCTTATATAGGAAAGAAACGGCAACAAATGCACTTCTGAGAGCAGAAAGTTTCCATCCAAAACATACCATTAATGGTATCCCTACTGGACAGTATTTGCGGATTCGACGCAACTGTTCAGAGGATGATGCCTTTCAGAGGGAGGCCTTGCAGCTGAGATCGAGATTCAGACAAAGAGGATATAAGAATAAGACTCTTATCAAAGCTTATAAGAGAGCTAATGCTAGTAATAGATCTGCCCTATTGGATAGAAGTAGATGTCCCGCCAGCGAGAGGTCGGAAGCAATCAGGTTCTGTACCAGATTCTCGGCACAGCATAAAGAGGTTTCGAGGATATTGGATAAGCATTGGCACATCCTCACTAATGATGCCAAATTGAGCACAGTGTTAACACAAACTCCCCTCTATTCATTCCGGAGGGCACCGTCCCTACGGGATCTTTTGGTTAACAGTCATTTTGTCGATCCTCGGGCCAACAAGAAGCACTGTAAGGTGATCGGTACATATACTTGTGGTGGTTGTTCGGTATGCCGTTACATTCAGGTGGGCAGATCGGTCCGCCTCCCGGATGGCCGGGATTGGTGTTTCCCACACTATGTAAATTGTAGTACTACTCTTGTGGTTTACTTGTTGCTCTGCACTTGCGGGGCCTTTTATGTGGGAAAGACCAAGAATGAATTTCGTACACGCATCTCGCAACATATCACAAGTATTAAAAGTCCAAATTATAATAACCTTACTCCCGTGGCGAAACATTTTAAGTCCGCTCACGGTGGCAGGTTTCAACATGTGCGTTTTGTTGGTCTGGGCAGAATTCATAACTCTGCAAGAGGTGGCAACATGGATCGCTTGCTTCTACAACGTGAAGCAAGGTGGATATTTGATTTGGAGGCAACCAAGGAACCAGGCCTCAATGAAAACACAAGCTATGTTCCCTTTCTGCCACCTTAGGGAGTTTTGGCGCAGCATCCTACACCTGAAGGGTCTGTGTTGCTTTTCTAGTGGGAGGGGCTTTGGGGGCTCCCTGCTGGGGCATCTCACATCTAATTTTCCGCATGATGTTTAGGGAGAAAAAATTTCTTGATTTGTGTTTATGCCATAATTGGCTTGATCCCCATCTGGACAGGGATGTGCATGCATGCACATCTCTTCCTTTTTTATGGTGGGGGTAGTCAAAATGTAAGAGTGAGCGGAATTATATGTACTGTGATTTAAATTATCTATTTAAATTCGTGGTTTTGTAAAGCCACATATACATATGGTAGGCGGTTTCTAATTACGAATAATGATTACTACTGTATAGTCACTTTGTTCTTGTGATGTTGTTTTGGGATGGGATGTGGAACGCTTGTGTCTGCTTGTGCTGCCGCCGTCTGATCCGGCTGCTCTGGCGTCTCCCGCCCCTTCCCCGGGGCCTGCGTGCGGGGGGGCGGGGCTTGGCGGACGCGCCGGGTGTGCTATTGGGCGCGCCCGTCGCGTCTGCCCGCTCCGCCCCTCCGCTCGCATTTGCCCTGGTGTGGGGGCGGGAGACGCCGTACATGCGGTCGGATTGGACGGCGGCCTGCAAATAGGCGCAGCGTGGTCCACAGAGAGACATGCCTCCTGAAGAAGCCGGCAGAGTCCGGCGAAATCGATCGAGGACGCCGTCCTCCACCATGAGGTCTTCCCCTCCACGCCTCCATGCTGCCTAAACCAGGTGCTGCATCCCTCTCTCCATACCTCCATCCTCAGAGACTCGGCCAGTCTTTCCAGGCTTTATTACAGCAGACCAACAACAGACCGGTGGATACAGTAAGAGCCCTGAGGGCACCTCAACTGCACATGCACATGCGGCCTGTACAGAGACATTGTTAATATTGCCATGCACCTTGTCTGCTTGCTTTGCATTGTGAATTGGCTAGCACTGGATGTGCCTTGCTGCTGCTTCAACCTGACACATGCTGCTATTTGATGTGCCTGTTTGCCAAAAGTTCCCTAGGAATTACACTGCATGTGCTATGCTATGCTATGCTATAATACAGGACTGCAATCTGCCATATCAATATACTATACTGAGGTGACTTGTTAGCCTGATGGGACGCTGAGTACTCCATTTATTTTATTGGAAGATCATATGCACAATATAGGAGGCTATATGACATGAAGGAATCATTATGTACTGGATGAATGCTCTGGAATCCATTTTTCAAATGAACTTCCTATGATATCCATAAGTCTTTACTTGTGAGGGATTCGGCAGCATTTTTTCATAACAAGGTTTTGATCTATTTTTGCAGGGCTGCGCAGCCATCAACACGTGTGCACACGATCCAGAGATATATCTCTGTTCAGGAGGGGGAGAGTACAGGGGACGCCTGGGCGGGTATGTGCATGGATGGGGTGGGGGATGGGCTATATGGTGGGATTTTTATCTTGCAGTTTTTAATAATGAGCATATGTTTGAATAAAGTTTTGTATTTTTGAATAAGACTGATTTGTATTCAATCAGGTCTCACTCCTCCTTTACTCTATCCCATAGTTTGTACTATTGCAATTTTGGAGTGGGGGGGCCTGGATGACCACAAATTGACCACACCCCTTTGTGCCCGGCGAGATTAATACCCAGGCAGTGTGGGCTAATTTGATCCTCAGGATCAGGGATTTCACTAGGGGTGTCATTCACAGTCGGAGAGGTGAGATGCTCCAGTGGGATAGCCTTCTGGCCCGGGTGGAGAAGGATTGCACACAGACGCAGGGGGTTAGGGATGCACAGCAATTAACTAATGGTGGCTTTAGAAAGCTAACTAAATTATATGAAAGGAAATCCAAACTTTGGTGGAATTTGAAATACAATAAGATATACTTGGATGATCAGTTTGCTCCTCTTTGGCTACGGTTTCAGATCTTCCCCCATCGTCGGAATCTGACGAAAGATTTCAAAAAACGATGGGAGAGGAACTTTGAGTGCTGTGCAAAAATCTGCCTGACTTTGATGAATGAATTGGATACAGAGGATTTAAAAACAATTGAGGAGGAAATTCAGAGAGTTTCCGACTCTTTAAAACCTTTTGAGAGAGATCCATTATACAAAACCCGTAGTGAAGAATTAGATAAACATATCACTCAATTTAACAAGAATTTGGTCATACATAGGGACCAAAAGGTCCTACGTAATAGAACGGCATATAAAATTGGTTCCGCATATAGGTGGAACAATCCGAGGAGGCGGCCCACAATTAAACCCAAATCTCCGAGGAAAGACCCTCCAAAACAGCCTCGGGCTGCAGATGAATCAGACTCCTCCATAGGCAGCAGCATTCCCGCCTCGGATAGCTCTGCCTCTGGGAAGGATAATCCAAAGCAATATAATTTAAGACAGAAACAAGCTGGGCAGAACCCTAGTAAAACAGGGAGTAAAAAGAGTAAAGAACAGGACAACACAAGTAAGGATACGGAGTCGTCATGTCAGGAGGATTCAGATGGTGAGTTACCTTCCTCATCTTCGGCCTCGGCTTTTTTAGCCACCGGGCAGAAGGTGGGAAGGTGACAGAAACCAACAGTAGAGGAGCCAAAGCCTCAAGTGCAGATCTAGAAGTTATCAACTTGACAGATGAGGAGATCCCTCAGGAATACCTGTCATTATTGTCGAAGGGTTTGGGGTTTTGTCCCACATACAATATAAATGTGTTTGATACAATAGTGGATCTGCATTTGTTTGGACGACGTATTTTATTACAGGCCCTCTACGGTGATAAACCTAAAAAAATCCCCTCAAGCATTTTAGAGAAGCCGTGGTCAGATGAGGATCTTGCTGTCATCCAAGCTTTAAAAGAGTTACAAGGAGATACTGAGGCTTGTTCTCAAATTGAACATACAAATGTATATGCATCTTATTTTGTCCCTACCCTAGAGGAGGTGGGACTACGGAACACTTCAAAAAAATTTCCACCTTTTTCTCTTTTCCCTCATTTGAAAACTTTTATGGAGGTGGTAGAAAGGGACATTTCCAAACTAAGAGGACATAAGACAGATGGTGACAATCTGGATTTGTCTGAACGCAACACACTTACAGAGCTAATGTTAAACAAAAAATGGGTCATTAAACCCTCAGATAAAGGGGGAAACATTGTGCCGATGAGGGCCGAGCGTTACAGAGAGATGTGCCTGGATATCTTGAAGAACCAGGATTGTTATGTGAGGGTCTCTCCGTCCAGAGCTGCACGCTGCCAGGGGGAGCTATTTGCAATAATTGATGACGCTTTTTCCCGCACGGTAATTGATTTGGATATAGTGACGTTTTTGAAAGTACCTAATCCGGTTTTGCCAACATTCTATTCACTTCCCAAAGTTCACAAAGACCTCAAAAAAACCCCGGGGCGCCCGATAGTATCGGGTAGGGGATCCCTTACTGAACGGGCAAGCGCATATATAGATAGACATCTTCAGCCGCACGTGTGTGCATTACCATCATACGTTCGAGATTCATCATACTTGTTGCAGATTTTAGAAAATCTTCAGCTTCCTCCTGGTGTGTTGCTTGTGACTCTGGACGTGGAGGCCCTCTATTCAAGTATACCACACGATTTGGGTGTGGAGGCTGTTAGGATATTTTTGGGGGAGTTGAGCATACAGAATACTGCACATAATATGTTTCTGTTGACTCTTCTGGATTTTATTTTGAGAAACAATATCTTTTTGTTTGAGGACACCCACTACCTCCAGGTGCAGGGGGCAGCGATGGGCACCACGTGTGCTCCGTCGTATGCCAACCTGTACCTGGGGGCGTGGGAGAGAGAGTTGTTTTCCAATGAGGGCCTGGCAATGTACCTGTGCCACGCATTGGCCTGGCACAGGTACATTGACGACATCTTGCTTTTTTGGACGGGTGGCAAAGAATTATTGCTACAATTTATTACAATTATCAATAAAAACATCTGGAATCTGAGGTTTACTATGCACATGAGTCATGTCATGTTGAGGTTCCATTTCTGGATCTTCTGATCTCGGTCTCGGCTGCGGGCCTTGTCTCTACAAGCTTATATAGGAAAGAAACGGCAACAAATGCACTTCTGAGAGCAGAAAGTTTCCATCCAAAACATACCATTAATGGTATCCCTACTGGACAGTATTTGCGGATTCGACGCAACTGTTCAGAGGATGATGCCTTTCAGAGGGAGGCCTTGCAGCTGAGATCGAGATTCAGACAAAGAGGATATAAGAATAAGACTCTTATCAAAGCTTATAAGAGAGCTAATGCTAGTAATAGATCTGCCCTATTGGATAGAAGTAGATGTCCCGCCAGCGAGAGGTCGGAAGCAATCAGGTTCTGTACCAGATTCTCAGCACAGCATAAAGAGGTTTCGAGGATATTGGATAAGCATTGGCACATCCTCACTAATGATGCCAAATTGAGCACAGTGTTAACACAAACTCCCCTCTATTCATTCCGGAGGGCACCGTCCCTACGGGATCTTTTGGTTAACAGTCATTTTGTCGATCCTCGGGCCAACAAGAAGCACTGTAAGGTGACCGGTACATATACTTGTGGTGGTTGTTCGGTATGCCGTTACATTCAGGTGGGCAGATCGGTCCGCCTCCCGGATGGCCGGGATTGGTGTTTCCCACACTATGTAAATTGTAGTACTACTCTTGTGGTTTACTTGTTGCTCTGCACTTGCGGGGCCTTTTATGTGGGAAAGACCAAGAATGAATTTCGTACACGCATCTCGCAACATATCACAAGTATTAAAAGTCCAAATTATAATAACCTTACTCCCGTGGCGAAACATTTTAAGTCCGCTCACGGTGGCAGGTTTCAACATGTGCGTTTTGTTGGTCTGGACAGAATTCATAACTCTGCAAGAGGTGGCAACATGGATCGCTTGCTTCTACAACGTGAAGCAAGGTGGATATTTGATTTGGAGGCAACCAAGGAACCAGGCCTCAATGAAAACACAAGCTATGTTCCCTTTCTGCCACCTTAGGGAGTTTTGGCGCAGCATCCTACACCTGAAGGGTCTGTGTTGCTTTTCTAGTGGGAGGGGCTTTGGGGGCTCCCTGCTGGGGCATCTCACATCTAATTTTCCGCATGATGTTTAGGGAGAAAAAATTTCTTGATTTGTGTTTATGCCATAATTGGCTTGATCCCCATCTGGACAGGGATGTGCATGCATGCACATCTCTTCCTTTTTTATGGTGGGGGTAGTCAAAATGTAAGAGTGAGCGGAATTATATGTACTGTGATTTAAATTATCTATTTAAATTCGTGGTTTTGTAAAGCCACATATACATATGGTAGGCGGTTTCTAATTACGAATAATGATTACTACTGTATAGTCACTTTGTTCTTGTGATGTTGTTTTGGGATGGGATGTGGAACGCTTGTGTCTGCTTGTGCTGCCGCCGTCTGATCCGGCTGCTCTGGCGTCTCCCGCCCCATCCCCGGGGCCTGCGTGCGGGGGGGCGGGGCTTGGCGGACGCGCCGGGTGTGCTATTGGGCGCGCCCGTCGCGTCTGCCCGCTCCGCCCCTCCGCTCGCATTTGCCCTGGTGTGGGGGCGGGAGACGCCGTACATGCGGTCGGATTGGACGGCGGCCTGCACATAGGCGCAGCGTGGTCCACAGAGAGACACGCCTCCTGAAGAAGCCGGCAGAGTCCGGCGAAATCGATCGAGGACGCCGTCCTCCACCATGAGGTCTTCCCCTCCACGCCTCCATGCTGCCTAAACCAGGTGCTGCATCCCTCTCTCCATACCTCCATCCTCAGAGACTCGGCCAGTCTTTCCAGGCTTTATCACAGCAGACCAACAACAGACCGGTGGATACAGTAAGAGCCCTGAGGGCACCTCAACTGCACATGCACATGCGGCCTGTACAGAGACATTGTTAATATTGCCATGCACCTTGTCTGCTTGCTTTGCATTGTGAATTGGCTAGCACTGGATGTGCCTTGCTGCTGCTTCAACCTGACACATGCTGCTATTTGATGTGCCTGTTTGCCAAAAGTTCCCTAGGAATTACACTGCATGTGCTATGCTATGCTATAATACAGGACTGCAATCTGCCATATCAATATACTATACTGAGGTGACTTGTTAGCCTGATGGGACGCTGAGTACTCCATTTATTTTATTGGAAGATCATATGCACAATATAGGAGGCTATATGACATGAAGGAATCATTATGTACTGGATGAATGCTCTGGAATCCATTTTTCAAATGAACTTCCTATGATATCCATAAGTCTTTACTTGTGAGGGATTCGGCAGCATTTTTTCATAACAAGGTTTTGATCTATTTTTGCAGGGCTGCGCAGCCATCAACACGTGTGCACACGATCCAGAGATATATCTCTGTTCAGGAGGGGGAGAGTACAGGGGACGCCTGGGCGGGTATGTGCATGGATGGGGTGGGGGATGGGCTATATGGTGGGATTTTTATCTTGCAGTTTTTAATAATGAGCATATGTTTGAATAAAGTTTTGTATTTTTGAATAAGACTGATTTGTATTCAATCAGGTCTCACTCCTCCTTTACTCTATCTCATAGTTTGTACTATTCCAGAATTTAGATACCCTCCCTTGCTCTCCTTTAAGAAGGCCCCTACTGTGAGAGACAAAGTGTTCCATCATGCCCCTGCAATGATGGAGTCCAACAAAAAAGTGGGAACTTTTCCCTGTTTAGGATGCCACCTGTGTGGACACATTACTAAGGGTACTGAATTTAGTCATCCATCTAAAGGTACAAGATATAAGATTAGGGATTTTTATTCCTGCGAATCCAGTTATGTTGTTTATTATCTGAAATGCACGTGTGGCTTAGGATACATAGGCATGACCACACAGAAGGTTAGAGACAGGATTTGTTCCCATAAGAGTGCCATTAGAAATAGGGATAGAAAACAGGCAGTATCTTCTCATTTTGTTGAAATGAATCACAGTGTATCTCAGTTAAAAGTACAAATTATCGATGGGGTTCCAACTTCTTGGAGGGGCAGGCATAGTAGATTAAAGGAATTACTTAGAAGGGAGGCTGGGTGGATAAGAAAATTGGGTTTGTTAGGGGAGTGGGGTTTGAATAAGGAATATGAGCTGGGTTTTTGTATATAGATATGTTCCTGTTGAAGACACTAGATGCATGTTTTTTACTGTCATTTGCTCTTTTACAGAACTTTCAGCTTTCCAGCATCGGGGAGAATGAGTGGTATGTTATCCTGCCCTGACTTCAGAGCGTATGGTAAGAGTGTGTTGTTGTGCAGGAGGCTCACTGTGGTAAGCGCGTATACAGCGTGATCGTTTACCTTTAGGGTATAACGATGTTTTGTTTACATATGACGTATGCTGGCCTCCGCCTTGGAGGGCGGGGTTACATGCGTCATTGTTTACGTTTGGCCGCATGAGTAGCGGCATGGCCCGCTAGGCATTATGGGGCTGCTTCTACATAGGCTGGTACAGCGCTCCACGGTGATGTCATCTGTTTACATGACCACCTGACACTCTGTGGCCAATGAGAGGTGTTGAGGCTGGTGTATAACACAGCGCTATCCGGATCTTCTTGCGTAGAAGACGGATTAGCATATTAGGTTGTCAGTTCCCACTCTGGTCCGTCCTGTGATGCTGGCGAGCTGATTGGCTGTAGGTATTTTAAATTCATTGGTCGGGGGACCAAATGTGTACTATTTAAAGGGTCACTTGTGTTAATGTTTTTATGGTTGTAACGGCTTGAGAAAGGGCTAACACCTGAAACAGCGGGCTGTCGCCGCATAGCCATTTTTATTGATGTCACAATAAAGAGCTTTATATTTTTGGAAGTGCCAGCCTCCATCGTGTTTGCTATGTACGTATTGTGTAGAGCCTAGGTTCTCAACGTGTGGTACGTGTACCCCAGGGGGTACTTCTGACGGTTACAGGGAGTACTCGGGCTTGATATACTTAACCAAAAATAACAAATTTAGAGTTTAAGAAAATGATAAATCTTATTTAAACAACAACAAATGAGTGTTTAGCTAATTAAAAACAATAGAAAATGCTTGGAAATTGTTTAGAACAAATTATCATGTACTAAGATTAAAAATATATTTGTAAAGGGGTTCTTGTGATAATGTTTGCTATGCTAGGGGGTACTTGCTGAGTACAGGGTTTTAAAGTGGGTACATACCAATAAAATGTTAAGAAACACTGGTGTAGAGTATGACTTAGTGTGTGTATAGTAGTCTAGGGTAAATTTAGGATGAAGCCAATTAACTTTTCTGTATGTTTTTGGGATGTGGGAGGAAACTGGAGTGCCCAGAGGAAACCAACACAGGCACTGAGAGAACATTAGAAACCGGGGACCCATCACTGCAAGGCGAGAGCGCTTACCACTACTATGCCACCATGCTGCCCATTATTATCGTGTCCTAAAATTTTCCCTGCTTTCTAATCTAACAACGTTGAAATATGTTGTAATACACACACATACACGTACGCTTTTCCTAATGTATTAATGTGGAGATCTTTGTATTTCAGAATTTATCAACATTTATCAAGTTTGCAAGTGCTAAGTGGAAATTGTGAGAATAAATCCTTATACAGATACACGGATAGAGGACGGACATATAACAAGTAGTAATAACTGTAAGTGGGATGGACTACTATGGCTTTTCCCATCAGCAGGAACACAGCAGTTTGTGTGATTTATTTGAACTGCATACAGACAAACCTACAGGCGTATGTGTTTATGATAAATACTGGATGAGTGCATTAGGCCCACACCACTTGCCAATCCACAGACCAGTTTAATTACGTTGAAATCCATTGGTGCCATTTTCCACAGCATTTTACTAGAACAGCGCTTTGAATCAAGTGATTGGTGTTCTGACTGTAAATGGATGTCAAAGGTGGAAAGGGGGAGCCATGGTGTCTCTAATAAAAGTCCAGCAGTATAAATATAGACAATTACTCATCATGAATAAGTAATTTGTGGAATTCTCCTCTGCTGCCTTACAAACACACCACCTTGTTCCGTGAGAGAGCCTTTCTGGTGTGCCTTGTAGCTTGTGGTGAAAACTAAATGAGTCTTTTCCCACACCTACAGTGCTAACATATGAAATGGAAGATTAATGAGACCAAGTTCTGTGAAGAGGTTGTTTTGTGGTTTAATCTGATGTATTTTAGGAAATAGATATGCCAGTGTTGCACTGTCAATGAACCATGGCTCATAAAGCCAGCTCAGATATACTGCAGCATGAGGGAACTGTGTGTAGACTGTTGTATAGCTGACTAATCCATGTCTGTTGGGAAGGTTGAACTCTACTGGAGTCCTTCAAGCTCTACAAAGGGATAGTGTTAAGCATCCCCTGAACCTACAGCACAAAGCAAAGATTTTGAAAAAATCCAGTGGAATGGCTAAAGGTCAAAAGTCCACAGGGAGGACTTTAGACATGGACACTTTCATCCAAGGGCAGTAGTCCCTTTTGTTGTCTTGTTGTGTGCTATGTTGCCCACCGCTGATCTGAGGGCTCTTAAGTATGCCGCCCTGGGTATGCAGCAAGGGGGATCCGGGGACTCTGTGGTAGAGGAGGGGGCCACCTGACTCGAGCATGTAAACAAGCAGCAGCCAGTGGAGGGAGGTGGGGACAGGCTGGCTACCTATACTGGGGGCACTAATACCTGGCTATCTATATTGGGGGCACTTATACTTGGCTACTTTTACTGGGGGTATCTATACCTGGCTATCTATACTGGGGGCAATTATACCTGGCTTACTATACTTGGGTCACCTATACCTGGCTAACCTATACCGCAGGCACCTATACCTAGCTACCTATACTGGGGGCACCTATACTTGGCTACCTATAATAGGGGCACCTATAGTTGGCTACCTATACTTGGCTACCTATACTGGGGGCACCTATACTTGGCTACCTACTGGGGGCATCTATAGCTGGCTACATATACTGGGGGCATCTATAGTTGGCTACATATACTGGGGGCACCTATACTTGGCTACCTATACTGGGGGCACCTGTACTTGGCTACCTATACCAGGCTACCTATACTGGGGGCACTTATACCTGGATACCTGGCTTCCTATGCACGGGGCACTTATACCTGGATACCTAGCTACCTATACTGAGGGTGTTGTTTTTTTTTGTTCGTACTGCGGCTATAAGGTGCAGAGCAAATTTGCAGGTGCTGTGCAATCATTCCAAAATGGGTGGGGGGCACAAATCAGCATAATGGCCTCAATTCACTAAGCAATTTAGACTAGTCTACTGATGGTTTTTAGTCTACTGATGGTTTGGTGTAATGTTTTTAGACCTGGTCTAAAACATTCGGTAATTAGGTCGGTAAAGCAGGGGAAATGATCAAAAGATGCAATTCACAAAGGCAAACAAGGAGTAACCACACCCACTTTTTCTGACAGAGATTAGAACAACTGATTTCTGTTGATAAAGTAATTATGTGAGGTATTTTAGATGTGAGGATGGAACCTTTTGAGTTAATTATGCAGGAGTTTAATTGTATCCAGAGGACATTATGTAAGTAAAGTGGCAGTAAGCAAGGTGAGAATTGTTCATTTTCAGTTCTATGCTGATTACTTTCAAGTCCTAGCAGCTCTAGCATGGTTCTGCATTAAGCATGGCTACTGCCTGAGGAAAAAAGCTGTTCCTGTGTCTAAAAGTTTTGGTTGCAATTGACCGGAATCTTACTCCTGAAGGCATGCGCTGGAAGATGGAGTGAGCACGGTGAGAGGGGTCAGAGGCAATTTTGGTCACTCTCTTTCAAGCACCTGCTAGCGTAAAGATCCTGCAGGGAAGGTGAGCTACAGCCAATTATCCTTTCCGCTGTTCGGATGATGTGCTGCAGCCTCCCCTATTCTAATGCTGAGCAGGAGCCAAACCATACAGTCATAGATGATGTCATGGTGGTTTCGATCATTGCAGTGTAGAACTGCACCATTACATTTTGAGGTAGGCCAAACTTTTTCAGCTGCCGTAGATGGTACATCCTCTGTTGCACTTTCTTGACGATAGTGGCAGTATTGTTGTCCCATTTTACGATTACTGCTCCTATCAAACCCTTTCAAGACCAGTACTGTAAACCCTTTAACTACTTTAAGACCGCGTTACGCTGATGGGCGTGAACGTGGTGGCTCCCCCAGGACCGCCTAGTGCCGATCGGTGTAAAGTCCTAGGAGAGTGTTTTGCAGGGGATCGCACACGCCGTTGCCCGCGCATTCCTGCTTGGATGACTGAGCTCTACTCCACCTTCAGTCTCCCAGTGGCTATCGCCACTAGGAGACTGTTAGATGGCGAAACCACTATCTTTTATGCCTGTACAGTGCTGCGGTCTAAGGCAGTGCTGTACTGGGGACAGCCGTGTGACACGGCTGTCCCCTCCATTGGCTCGGGATTGTTCCGCTGTCATAGGCTGAAGCCTATGACAACCGATCACAGTGATTGGCTGGCGGCGGGAGGGCGGGAGGGAGCTACAGAAAAAAACCACACACACACATTTATTAGAAAAATAATGAAACAAATATTTATTAATAAAAAAATAAACATCTGGGGGGCGATCAGACCCCACCAACAGAAAGCTCTGTTGGTGGGGAGACAAGGGGGGGGGGGGGGGGAATCACTTGTGTGCTGAGTTGGATGGCCTTAAAGCTGCAGTGGCCTATTTAGGTAAAAATGGCCTGGTCTTTAGGGGGGTTTAACACTGCGGTGCTCAAGTGGTTAAAGGCAGCTCAGCACTTAATAAATAAGATATGTAAAACAAACCTTCCGCTGCCTAAGGCCTCTTGCACACTACATGCGCTTCTGATTTTTTTATCTGATCTGATCAGATCACAGGTACTGCAGTTGCAGTTTGAAGTGCACAGTGTTTTACATTTCCAGCTGTGGCCGAGAGATGCGCTCACATTGAAGGACTACACTTACCAGCTTGCCTTCATGTCGCACACTCCCATCACCATCAACCTGTTGCAGCTGCAGGTCTGGCTGAAGAAGATGACCCAAAGTTAAGTAATGTGTGTAGCCCCACCCCCACCCCCTGTGTAGCCATACCCCCCCCCCCACACACACACACACACACGGCCCACACTATTTATGAACCTCCCTTAGGGGAACATTAATTATTTAGTGTTCAGATCCTTTAACCACTTTACCCCCCCAGTGCTAAATTTCTCCGTCCCTCTGCGCACTGCTTCACCCCCAGGGATGGAGAAAGGCGCACTTGTTTGTTTACTGGCTGGGAGTGGGCGGGGACCCCGCGCGCACACTCCAGCCAGCCAGCACAGCAGGTGACTAATTGGATGTTAGGAACAAGCGTTCCTAAATCCAATTAGATGCGCCGATTTGCGGACACAATGGAGACTGCTTCAAACAGAAGCAGTCTCCATTGATAACAATGAAATGTAAACAAAAGTGCAGCGACCCGCGCGCGCACACACCCCCGCTCTGCAGTGCAATGATTGGTTATGGGGACCCCAGTCCCCAATAACCAATCATATCAAAGAAAAAAATCAATGGAAGCAGCGCTGCAAGGTACAAATCGCGCTGGTGCTTCAGGGGTAAAACCCCCTCCTTTGTGAAGTGGTTAAAGGCCCAGAATTTTGGCCTGTTTTTTTATTGGGGGTGAAGGTGGGGAGGAAGATTGAGCTTTCTTTTTAAACCATATATCAATAAATCTAATTTTATTTTCTCAGGTTTAGAAAGGGAAACAGGAGTAAAAATTGAAAAAACACCATACAAAAAATATTTTAAATTCTTAATTATTCTATTTTAATAAAAAAATGTGAATCCCATATAAATTGATCAGTTTTATCTCTTAATTATTATTATTATTATTATTATTTTCGGAGCGATATTTGCCGCGATTTTGCTATGCAGTGCATAGCATAGCAAAATCGCGGCCGCGAACGTCGGGGAATCGCCGGTAATTGCGATTCAGCAATCGCTAGCGTTCAGCGTGAACGCTAGCGATTGCTAGTGGAAAAGGGCCCTCACAGTATACATTATAAAGACATAAATAGATACATGAGGTATCTTACCTCTCCAGATGAACCAACCCAGAAAAACAAGGGTTTAGATCAGGTAAGGTTTATTCAAGCACAATTAAAATTTGAATGTATATCTTTATAACATATACTCTGAGAGATATTTATTTTTTGGCACCACCACCCTTCTTCAATATATTCTAAAGGAATGGGGGGGAACAAGAGGTGGGGTAGTATACAATAATCATACCTAGAGGCAGTGTGTTTTAGGATATCTAGTAGAAGTGCAACTCAGCCTTAGGTCAAAGGTGGAATGGCCTAAAGTAGAGCGTATGCTTGTTGATAAAAGTGAGTTTTGAGGGAGCATGTAAAGATATAAAAGGCTGCGGAGTGACGGATGTATTGTGGAAAGGCATTCCAGGGGAGGGGCGAAGCATGTGCGAAGTCTAGTATACGTGAATGTGAAGAAGTAATTCTAGAGGAGGACAAAAGAAGGTTATATGCAGATCTGAGATTGCGATTGGGTTGGAAACCAATGTGGAGATGTACAGGGGAGGGTGACTGTGGAGAGCTTTGTAGGTTAGGGTTAAGAGTTTGAGCTGCATCCTCGGGTAATAGTTAGCCGATGGAGAGCTTGACAGAGAGGGGCAGCAGAGGAAGAGCGAGAAGAAAGATGAATGAGACGAGCCACTGAGTTCAGTACAGATTAGAGCAGTGCCAGTCTATTATCTAGTAGTCCACAAAGCAGGATGTTATGTTGAATAGTCCAGATGAGATATTATAAGAGCATGTGTTAACATTTTAGTTGTGTCCTGAGTGAGAAAAGGTCGGATGCGAGATAAGTTTTTGAGTTGGAGATGACAGGAGCTGGTTAGGGAGTGAATATGAGGAATAAAAGAGAAAGGAGTCAAATATTACCCCTAAGCACCATGCTTTGGGAACTGAAGTTATAGGGGGTGTTATTAACATTTATTGTTATATCAGGCAGAGACGTGGATAGAGACGGTGGAAAAAGGATTAGTTCTGTTTTACTCATAAAAAGTTTTAAGAAGCCAAAGGTCATAGAAGAGAAAATAGCAGGCAAACAGTCAGGAACACTTGTGAGGAGGGTATTAAGGTCTGGGGCCGAGTAGCTCAGTTGTGTATCATCTGCATATAAGTGGTATTGAAACCCAAATTAGTTGATTATATTGCCAAGACCATGCATGTAGATGGAAAAGAGGAGGGGGCAAGGACAGAGCCTTGAGGTACTCCCACAGTAAAGGATGTGGAGAAGAGATCTGATCTGAGTAAGAGACTGTAAAAGACCTTCCAGAGACATAGGAAGATATCCAGAAGAGAGTGATGTAATTTATGCCTACAGATGAAAGTATCTGTAGGAGTAAGACAGTATCAAATGCTGATGACAGATCAAGAAGATGAGTATGGAATAGTGACCTTTGGATTTAGTTGTAAGAAGATCATTGGCCACTTTAGTAAGACCTGTTTCTGTGAAATGTTTAGAGAAAAAGCCAGACTGTAACTGATCAAGCAGGGAATTAGCAGATAATAACTTATCTCAGCATGCATGTGTCACCCAAGTAATTTGGATTTGAATGCGTGAAGTGACCCAGGGCGGCATTTGGTGAGTGCGGTGGGATTTAGAGGTGTCACAACAGCCTTTTTGAGTGGAGACAGAAAGATGCCAGTGGAGATGAATAGGTTAAATAGCAATGTTTGTACAGGCATTACGCATAAGGGTATCTGCAGAATGAGATGGGAGGGAATAGGATCCATAGAACAGGTGGTTAGATGGGATTTGGAGATTATTCACGGGAGAGAATGTTCAGAGAGTGGAGAGCAGTTGATGAGTGTGGGTGAGCAGTGGAGATGGGATTTGAGGGCTGCATGGAAAAAAACACTTTGGATTTTGTTAATTTTATCAGTAAAGTATGTTGTAAATTCTTCAGCTGATAAGCGTGAATAAGGAGAAGGAGAAGGGGGACAGTCAAGGAAGTTAAAAGTGCTGAACAAGCGCTTTGGATTGTGGAAGTGGGGAGAAGGGGGTATTAGGGAAGAAAAATAGGACTATTTTGCCGCAGTGCGTGCATTTCTGAAGTTGTTCAAGGCTTTTTTGTATGAAATGAAGTCATCGCTTGTGTTGCTTTTTCTCCAACACCGTTCAGCTACTCTAGAGCCTTGGTTCTCGACATGTGGTACGCCAGGGGGTACTTCTGATGATTGTAGGGGGTACTCGGGCTTGATATACTTAACCAAGAATAACAAATTTAGAGTTTTAGAAAATGAAAAATCTTATTTAAACAATACCAAATTAGTATTTTAGCTCATTAAAAGCAATAGTAAATGCTTGGAAATTGTATAGAACCAATTATTATGTTAAATAAATATTTGTCAAGGAGTACTTGTGATAATGCTTACTATGCTAGGGGGTACTTGATGAATACAGGGTTTGAAAAGGGGTACATACCAATAAAATGTTGAGAAACACTGCTCTAGAGCACCTTTTCAACTATTTAGTAGCATTGGTCAGCCAGAGCTGGCAGCTGACATGATGAGGGTGGAAATTGGTGAGAGGGGCAAAGACATCTATGACTTTTCTGATGGAGCTGTGGTAGTGTGAAGCTGAAAAAAGGTAAGTGAAGGATTATGTGAGGAACAGTGGTGTATCTGGAAGTGTGCAGGCATGACTCGTGCCATAGACGCCACAGCATCCAAGGGCGCCATGCCTGCCACCCTGTCTCCATTGCGTTGCCACTTCCTTCCAGTCCCCGCTGCCTCTTCTAAGTAATCAGACCTCAGATCAGGGCGACCGGAGAGGCGGAGCGAGGCAGAGCAGGGTGCACACTGTCCGCTGGACACGTACACTTCAATGCAGAAGTGATGTCATTGGTCACTTTCACATTTGAAGTGTACAGGTTCGGGTGGTTAGTGTGCGCCCTGCTCTGCCTCTCTCCGCCTCTCTGGTCGCTCTGGTCTGAGGTCTGTGAGTAGCGCAGGCTGCGCCCAGCAAAGCCCCCAACTCTGCAAAGTGCCCAGCAAAAAGCCCCCAGCCCTGCAAATCACCCAGCAAAGCACCCAGCCCTGCAAAGCACCCTGCCCTGCAACACACCCAGCAAAGCACCCAGCCCTGCAAAGTGCACAGCAAAGCACCCAGTCCTGCTAAGCGCCCAGCAAAGCTCCCAGCTTTGCAAAGCACCCAGTCCTGCAAAGCCCCCAGCAAAGCATCCAGCCCTGCAAAGCACCATGCAACCCCCAGCCCTGCAAAGCTCCCAGCCCTGTAAAGCAAAGCACCCAGTCCTGCAAAGCACCCAGCAAAGCAAAGCATCCAGCCCTGCAAAGCACCCAGCCCTGCAAAGCACCATGCGAGCCCCCAGCCCTGCAAAGCGCCCAGCAAAGCACCAAGCCCTGCAAAGCAAAGCACCCAGTCCTGCAAAGCAAAGTCACCAGCCCTGCAAAGCACCCAGCAAAGCAAAGCACCTAGCTCTGCAAAGCAAAACACCCAGCTCTGCAAACCAAAGTGCCCAGCAAAGCACCTAGCCAGGACCGGTTCTAGACGTTTTGCCGCCTGACGCAAACTTGATCTCTTGACGCCGCCCCCCCCCCCACCCCGATAGGTAGTATAATTGCCCCCAGCATAGGTAGCCTGAAGGGGATAGCGACCAGGAAGGGGGAGGCAGAGGGCACAGCAGTGGGAAGGGAATTTGGACCCCCCCTCCCTCACCTGGGTCCCCTCCAGCTATGTGCACAGCCTGTCAGGCAGCGGGCGGAGAAGTAATTACTCAACTCTTCCTTCCGCGTTCCAAGCGTTACATATCACAGCTCTTCTCCTCCTCAACTTGCGCAAGTACAATGGGTGACATTGCAGGAAGGGACGAGCAGTGGTACGCAGCGCTTGGAAAGAAGAGGTGAGTAATTACTTCTCCGTCCACTGCCTGACACACTGCTCCCCCACCACTGAGCCCGCTGCCCCCTTCTTGGCTGCTACCCCCTCCACCTCAGGTCCCCCCACCTGTAGCCAGGCCGCCCCCCACATTTACTGTCTGTGGAACCCCAGCCCTGCAAAGCACAGGGCCCAGCAAAGCAACGCCTGCAGCAAAGCAAAGCCCCCAGCCCTGCAAAACGCCCAGCAAAGCCCCCAGCCCAGCAAAGCACCCAGCTTTTTTTTTCTCTACAGAGAAGGGCGAGAGAGGGAGTGGAGTACTAATAACATCAGTGACAGAACCAGTGGTGTACCTAGGGCATTTGACACCCGGTGCTGGTTATTATAAGACACCCCATCACCACTCCCCCCTCCCAACTCCCCCCCCCCAAAAAAAGGAGCGAGTGTGGCATACTAAGCGTGCCACGGTGGGTAATGCCAGGTTTAGGTGCTCCCTGTATAGTAAAGTGGGCAGCATTTCACCAGAAATCGTAAAGTGGGCAGCATTTCACCAGAAAATAATCGTTATGTGGGCAGCATTCACCAGAAAATAATCGCTATGTGGGGAGCATTCACCAGAAAATAATTGTTATGTGGGCACCATTCACCAGAAAATAATCACTATGTGGGCAACATTCACCAGAAAATAAACGCTATGTGGGGAGCATTCACAAGATAATAATCACAATGTGGGGAGCATTCACCAGAAAATAATCGCTATGTGGGGAGCATTCACCAGAAAATAATCGTTATGTGGGCAGCATTCACCAGAAAATAATCGTTATGTGGGCAGCATTCACCAGAAAATAATCGCTATGTGGGGAGCATTCACCAGAAAATAATCACTATGTGGGGAGCATTCACCAGAAAATAATCGCTATGTGGGGAGCATTCACCAGAAAATAATCGTTATGTGGGCAGCATTCACCAGAAAATAATCGTTATGTGGGCAGCATTCACCAGAAAATAATCGCTATGTGGGGAGCATTCACCAGAAAATAATCACTATGTGGGGAGCATTCACCAGAAAATAATCGCTATGTGGGGAGCATTCACCAGAAAATAATCGCTATGTGGGGAGCATTCACCAGAAAATAATCGTTATGTGGGCAGCATTCACCAGAAAATAATCGTTATGTGGGCAGCATTCACCAGAAAATAATCGCTATGTGGGGAGCATTCACCAGAAAATAATCACTATGTGGGGAGCATTCACCAGAAAATAATCGCTATGTGGGGAGCATTCACCAGAAAATAATCGTTATGTGGACAGCATTCACCAGAAAATAATCGTTATGTGGGCAGCATTCACCAGAAAATAAACCTGTAAAAAAAAAAAATTACTCACCTGGCTGGCCTCTGACGCGCACCTCCCCGACGATCCTCCAGCGACGATCCTCCTGCAGCCAGTGTAAATCTCCCGCGCTGACAAGCAAATCGCAGGGCTACGGGAAGATGGCGCCCGAAGCCTTGTACTGGAGACACAAATAGTCTCCAGTGCAGGGCTTTGGCAGCCATCTTCCCATAGCCCTGCTCTGCCTCCCACCTGGGGGGGGGGGGGGCATGTATCAAAAAAGGGCGTCTGGAAAAAAGAGTGCGGGATATAGCCAAAATTATAAGTTGTAACGTAAAACAATAATTTTCGTTTATAGCTTGTAAACAAAAATCTAGTGTTAAATAGGTTAAATAAACGGAAATTAAACGGCAAAATACCAATATAACAACAAAAGAATTCTGAAATGAAACGTCAAATAGCGTCTATAACAAAAAACAATATTTACACTTGTATTAAGCATAGTAATACAATGGTAGATTTAATGACAAAATAAGTGTAAACGAAAATTTACTTGTTACAGTCCTGTAAGCGAAATTTAAAAACGGGAAAATAAGTAAAAGCTCCTATAAGCAAAATTTAAAAACAAAAAATAAGTATTGACACAAAGTCAAAATGAACTTGTAAACAATATTTGTTATAAACCTTATTCTGTAAACGAAAACTTTTGTTAACACGATCCCTGCAACCGCTATTTCTCGGGCGCCCTTTTTTCCTGTCGGGGCCCAATAGCCAATATTTTGCATTGCAGTCTATGGCGGCGCCCTTTTTGTCCACTAGCCATGTGCGCCCTTTTTTACTGGCCCGCCTGGGGGGTCCCAGACGGGCAGCCGGGAAGAGCGGCAGAAGAAGGGGAGCCAGGTGAGAAAGGGGGGGATCTGTCCCCCCTCCCTGCCGCTGTCCCCTACCCCTCCTTCTAGCGCTGCTATTCCCCTACCATGGGGGGTCGTGACGACACCCCCTTGAGTGACAGTCATCTGGGGCGCCACGCCCCCCTGCGCCCAATGGTAGGGACGCCACTGGATAGAACAGAGACGAGTGAATAGAAATTCAAGTAATATATAATTAGATATTTATTTACCGCATCTATAAGAACCATGAACAAATGCGTTATGATTACTGGTAATGTGATCTATCCAATCACAGTCCACAGCAAAGCTCTGACATGCTTTAATTGCCCGATTACTGCACGACGCGGATTGCTCTGCTTGTCAGGTTTTCAGTGACACCGTGAGCCTGACAGTAAAAGCACGACCAGGAGCGTGCTTCGCTTTTTGTTGCATGACAACTCTCAGCTATCAGCCTGCCTTAAGGGAGCAGAAAGCATGACAGCTGGGAGCTGGCAACCTGCCTGAGTGCGGTAAATACAGTATATCAGTTAGTCATTACCATATCCATATGACATTACATCTATTTACCACCATGACCATATCCAATTTCTTAGTGACTAGTAAAACGACAGTCATACTGTATATAATAGAATAAGTGGCATGCACACGCTACCCAATGCTAATCTATCAGACTAGGAACAGGCGGATATAAAAGCAATGCCCCAGTCCTGAACGCTATCAGTTAGGGCCCTTTTCCTCTTAGAAATGTGATCGTAATTGTGCTGCGATATAATTGAATATTTTCCTACTTTCCACTATCACAATTCCGCTGTGATGGGGCTGCGATCTGTCAGGAGTCTGGCACAATTGCAGTGCATTCGCTTTTGCATTTGTGGAAAAAACAAAAACCATAAAATTATTCAAAACAGGAAGAAAAAAAGGAAAATATTTTGAACTGTGAATCGTAGAGAAATCGCATAGCGGTGCAATTGCTATACGAGTTTCTTGTGCTTCTATACAGGCAATGTGCTTGTGAGAAAATCACGGATCGCATTATTAGTGGTAACATTTGCTGCAGTTTCCATTAGTTTCGCTGTGCCTAGCGATTTGAGATCCGCACAAGATTGAAAACGGATTGCAAAAGCTGGTAGTGGAAAAGGACCCGTACAGTCATTAGAACGTTGATAGTGAGGGATTCAACTTCCATTACCTACGGGAAAATGATGACTATGCTTGAGGCTGGGTACACGCATGGCAGAAACGCTAGCGTAGCGGTAAATGCTGCGTTTTATGCAGCAATGTTAGTCTATGGGACGCCGAAGAAGCTGCATTTCACTGCGTTTGTACAGTATGCATTTTCCAAACGCTGGTAGGGTTGCAGATTATGCAGGATGGCTGCCAAAACGGACATAATGAAAGTCTATGGTAATGTGCATGCATTGTGCTTTTCATGCTTTTTTTATGCGTTTTTAATTAAAAATGAAAGATCATTGATGTGTTTCCGCTTCCTGTTGTCTTCCCGGTGATTTGCATAAATTTAAAAAAAACATACAAAACGCATATGCATTTTACATTAGTGAACCACAAACGCACTAAAACACGCACAAAAAAACGTATGAAAAATGCATCTGCTTAAAAAACGCAAACGTAAAATGCACCAAAAACGCTGTAATAACGCAATCGAAAATTGCAAACGCACCATACAAAAATGCTACTTTTTCACATATGTGAACCCAGCCTAACTATTCACTAGAAATGGTTAATAAGTTGCACATAATTCTTACATCCATGCAGATTTAATACTAATTACAGTGGTTTGCAAAAGTATTCGGCCCCCTTGAAGTTTTCCGCATTTTGTCATATTACTTCCACAAACATGAATCAATTTTATTGGAATTCCACATGAAAGACCAATACAAAGTGGTGTACAAGTGAGAAGTGGAACGAAAATCATACATAATTCCAAACATTTTTTACAAATAAATAACTACAAAGTGGGGTGTGCGTAATTATTCAGCCCCCTTTGGTCTGAGTGCAGTCAGTTGCCTATAGACATTGCCTGATGTGTGCTAATGACTGAATAGAGTGCACCTGTGTAATCTAATGTCAGTACAAATACTACAGCTCTATGACGGCCTCAGAGGTTGTCTAAGAGAATATTGGGAGCAACAACACCATGAAGTCCAAAGAACACACCAGACAGGTCAGAGATAAAGTTATTGAGAAATTTAAAGCAGGCTTAGGCTACAAAAAGATTTCCAAATCCTTGAACATCCCACGGAGCACTGTTCAAGCGATCATTCAGAAATGGAAGGACTATGGCACAACTGTAAACCTACCAAGTCAAGGCCGTCCACCTTAACTAACAGGCCAAACAAGGAGAGCGCTGATCAGAAATGCAGTCAAGAGGCCCATGGTGACTCTGGACGAGCTGCAGAAATCTACAGCTCAGGTGGGGGAATCTGTCCATAGGACAACTATTAGTCGTGCACTGTACAAAGTTGGCCTTTATGGAAGAGTGGCAAGAAGAAAGCCATTGTTAACAGAAAAGCATAAGAAGTCCTGTTTGCAGTTTGCCGCAAGTGGGGGACACAAACATGTGGAAGAAGGTGCTCTGGTCAGATGAGACCGAAATAGAACTTTTTGTCCAAAATGCAAAATGCTATGTGTGGCGGAAAACTAACACTGCACAACATTCTGAACACACCATCCCCACTGTCAAATATGGTGGTGGCAGCATCATGCTCTGGGGGCGAACACGCTGAAACCAGCGTGGGCCTATTCGCTTGTGCATACACAGATGGGAGCATAGCCACATGATGCTCTTCGTCAAGCCCTTGTCAATGAGGTTCAGAGAGTCTCAGCATTGGAACAGCAAGCTTGAGAGGGATCCAGAGACTTCCCTCCTTAAGTGAATATCTCCCTTGGGACTTTTTCCACTACAGGTACACTTTAAGATGAAATGATTGACATAAAAGGACTACTGACATGGGAAGAATGTGGAGGCTGACATATTTATTTCCTTTTAAACAATGCTAGTTGCCTGGCAGACCATCTATTTGGCTGTCGTAGTGTTTGAGTCACATCAGAAACAAGCAGGCAGCTAATCTTGTCAGCTCTGACAATAATATCAGAAACATCTGATCTGCTGCATGCTTGTTCAGGGTCTATAGCTAAAAGTATTAGAGGCAGAGGATCAGCAGGATAGCCAGGCAACTGGAAGTGCTTAAAAGGAAATAAATATGGAAGTCTTCATATACCTCTCAATTCAGTTGCCCTTTAAGGCACAGTTCCCCAACCCTATCCTCAAGGCCCACCTACAGTACGTTTTGCAGAAAACCACAAACATGCACAGGTAGGGCAATTAGTGTCTCAGAAGAGCTGATTAACTACCTCTGTGGATTTCTACAAAACATGCAGTGTTGGTGGGCCTTGAGCACAGGGTTGGGGAACACTGCTTTAAAGAGAACCTGAGGTGGGATTTAATTATGTTAGTGGGGCACAGAGGCTAGTTGTGCACACTAACACCATCCTCTGTTGCCCCATGGTGTGCCTCGAGGACCCCCCTGCGCACCGCTATACCCTCTGCAGTGCTAGCGACACACAGCGTGTCGCCAGCACAATGTTTACCTATGAGGTGTCAGTCAGCGCCGCTCCCCCGCCTCATCTGTATCGGCGCTACCCGCCCGCGTCCCTTCCCTCCAATCAGCGGGAGGGAAGGGACGCGGGCGGGTAGTGCCAATACACAGGAGGCGGGGGAGCGGCGCTAACAGACACGGCATAGGTAAACATTGTGCTGGCGACACGCTGTGTGTCGCTAGCACTGCAAGGGGTATAGCGGCGCGCAGGGGGGTCCTGGGGGCACACCATGGGGCAACAGAGGCTGGAGTTAGTGTGCACAACCAGCCTCTGTGCCCCACTAACATAATTAAATCCCACCTCGGGTTCTCTTTAAGGGGCTTATCTCTCAATAGTGTCAGTGTGAAATTAGTTTTTCTCAATTTTCAAATCTTGATTGCAATTTTTATAACTTCATATTGATAAAAATAAAAATGGATTTTGTTTCCTGGTAGTCAGGGACTGACTTGAGAACCAATAAAATGCCATAATGTAATTGACATAAATGGTGATCAGAAGCTCCCTCTACAGAATAACTGCCTCTAGGGACTGCCAATTCTTGCCACAATCATGGTTTTAGAGTTATCTGTAAGTGGTCCATTGACTTTCATTATGCCCATGCACTGCTACTTTCTAAAGCAGAAATCTAGTAAAGCTACAGTATGTCGAACAGGGTATTTATTACAAACAATACTATTCTACATCGTTCCCTCTGGCTTTCACCACTATGATGGTAATGTTTACCAGGAACCTGTTATATAACAATGTGGTGCAATCACTGTAAACGTTGCAACCTTCTCATCTCATCAACACTATTATAAGTGTACAAAACAGAAAAAAAAACACATTTTTTTAGAGCTATGCCCCTAAAAGATTATCCTTTTAAGTTTTGTTGCAAATTTAAACAAGATATATTAATAAAAGGGTTTTTGAATGTTGCGTCGCCATGTATAAAATAATTACTTTATAAAGATACTTGCAAAAAATGAGAAATACAATCACTTCCTGCCTCTTAAAGCCCCTTAAAGCAGCAAATGAACATAAAATACCCTTTAGTGTTTTAAGGTTATATATAATTTAAACAACCTATGCATAATCCATCATAAAGGAAAATCTCTTTTGTATTTTAGTACTGTTACATGAGTGCTAATAAATAATAGATCGTAACAGAAGAACAAACAAGGAAAAGTGGATGGATTGTCAAGGTTTGTCTATATTCTAAATTGACTGAGCTCAACTAATCTTGTTGCAGCGTTTAATTTATAAGTTGTGACACAAAGTAAAAATACTCATATTACTGTAGCCCACTAGTGGGCTGTACCAGATTTTGCCTTAACTTTTTCTATGTTTGGATTTTTATTTAGCATGCATTTGCTTATTGTGGCGTGACTACTTTACTTTAGGCTTTCACTGTTCTTCACTTTAAAACTGGCAGGGTGTTATATGGATCATTTGGCTCCAGCAGTTTCTAAAGTGATATCAAACAAACTATAGGCATATTTATTAAAGTTTAACAACCAGGGCTGTAACAATACCCCTCCAGGCCCCCCCTGCAAACACTGTTCCCACTGTTCGCCAGTGCACCCTTCACCCTCCCTGCCAGTGCCCCCTGTCCCTGATCCACTTGCTGTGCCCAGCATCCCCTCCCATTGTGTTCCGTACAACCAACGCAGGCCACAACACTCATAGCTATGGGAGCGGAGCCAGCTTCACAGCATATGACCACCTTGACCAGAGAGAAGCTCCTGAAATGGGAACCCCTCATCAGAAACAACCTGCCAAAGGGTGGGCCCCTGTCAGACATGGTCAATGACCACATCAAACATCTTACTAACATAACTGAGGGAGTCTGTAACGATCGGTGTAACACAGAGAGGGTCTGATTACCGGTGATCTGCAGTATCACCAAGAATACAGATATATACCCGATTATTGATGATCTGCAGTATCACCGATAATCAGATATATCTCTAACCTCTGGACACCTGGGTAATAAGAGTGTTTGGTGCAACAGAAATACTTTGAGGACTGCACCTGAGGAGCAGGTGCACAGCAGTAAGGAGTACTGCACAGTAACACGTTCCTTCCGCAAGCCTGAGACTCTCCCAAGGAAGGGGTCAGGCTAGGAGTAGGAAGGACAGAGTGTGAGTGACACCAAGGAAGGGTGTCACCCACAGGTCTGTGAGCTATCTCTTGACTGAGGAGATAGCTCTTGAGGTCGGGTAAGCCGGGTCGGCAACAGACAGACAGATCAGGGACAGAGACAGGAGACAGATGCGGAATCCTAAGACAAGCAGAGTTCGGCAACAGAGTATCAGATATAGCGAAGTACTACCTAATCAGAGATCAGAAGAGTAGTCAGGAAAGCAGAAGGTCATAACAAATAATCAACAATGCCTAGTCTTGGGTGTGAGCTCCTTGATCATCAACACCCTGGAACTGGTCTGAGTATAACTAGATGGTAAAGCCTAGTCTGAGGTGTGAGGTCCCTGGTCATCAACACCTAGGAACTGGTCTAGATAATAACACAGATAATATACAGTTTTTCTTAGACTGAGGTGTGAGGTCCTTGATCATCAACACCCAGGAACTGGTCTAGATTATAACACAGATAATATCACAGATACTGACAAGGTCTGAGTGCTACCACGTAGTGATCGCAACGCCAGACACCAGAGAAATGACCAGCACCCAGTATATATTACACCAGCGCTCTCCAGCGCCTCTCCTATGTGCTGGACCAATGAAACCTGCTAGAATTGTCAGCTGATCGGCTAGATCAGCTGACACTCTTCTGACTGCCATAAAGGCTCTGCCTCTCAGCGCGTGCGCGCGTCCTTTTGAACCTGTGTGGACTATCAGTCCCAGCCACACCAGACATGTTTTCTAATGCATCTGTTGGTTTGAACGCGGGGCCAGCCGCACCGCTGTCAGAGCATGCGGCGGTTTCCCCGTGTTCAGCCATACTGCTAGTGGTAAGACCATGCGTGCAAACCGCCGCGTCGTACGCGGAAATCCGCCGCGTTGTTCACTGGGCATGCGGCGGTTTCTCCGCGCTCCGTCAGGCTAGTGGATGCAGGCCCATGCGCGCAAGCTGCCATGTTGAACGCGGAATCAGCCGCCTTACTCTGAGTACTCGCGGCGGCTTTTCCACGTTTTCTCACAGTGTTCCAAACAAACGTTACAGAGGGAGAAGAGCTGGTGCACTTGTGATTTTCAAGAAGAAAGGCCTTCGCTCCTCCATTTTGGCCATCCTGCTAGCAAATGTTTGCTCTCTCCCCAATAAAGTGGATGAGCTGCTCCTACTACTCGGCAGTAAATCCTCGATCAGCAGGAACACCCCGGTTCTCTGCTTCATGGAGGCCTGGCTGAGCGAATGTGTCCCTGATCACTCCCTGCATGTAGCAGGTTATGACCTCCCCCGTGCGGACTGTGACCCTATGCTCTCTGGGAAAAAGAAAGGTGGGGGCATTTGCTTTTACATAAACACTCGATGGTGCCCCAACACTACCATCCTCAGCAAAGTCTGCACACCAGGAGTCAAATTCTGATCCATCATCTGCAGACCACAATACTCTCCCAGAGAGTTCTCCTCACTTGTTCTGGTCGGAGTCTACATCCCACCTGATGCTAGCACCAAGGATGCTCTGCGAGCACTCAGCGACAGTATTTCACGGTGGGAGACCACTCATCCGGAGGCCCTCTTCATCATCCTGGGTGACTTCAATAATGCAAATCTGCGTCAGGAGATGCCCCGATATAAGCAGCACATCACCTGCCGCACCAGGCACCACAACACCCTGAACCAATGTTACACGGTCCACAAGGATGCATACAAGGCCACTCCGACCACAACCTGATCCACCTGATCCCCACCTACAGGAGGCTCCTTGAGACCGCTAAGCCCACTGTCAGGACTGTCAAAAAGTGGATAGAAGAGGCCAAACTGGAGCTACAGGTGTGCTTCGATTGCACCGACTGGTCAGCCCTTGAGGCACCCACCCTTGACGAATGGTCGGAGAATGTCACCTCTTACATTAGCTTCTGCAAGAAATGTGCATCCCTTCTAAGACCTTCAAGGCCTTCCCCAATGACAAGCCTTGGTTCAATAATAAGCTACGCCAGCATCGCAAACGCAAGGAGCAGGCACACAAGTCCGGCTCCTCTGAAGAGTTCAGGTAGACCAGGTACGCCCTGAAACGAGAGCTGCGAGCCGTAAAGAGAGACTACTCTGACAAGCTGGGTCTCCATCTCCAATAACTCCCGGGAGGTATGGCAAGGCCTCAGAGCGGTCACTAACTTCAAACCCACTCCTCAACGGGCAACCCCGAGCACCCAACTGGCCAAGGAACTCAACGAGTTCTACTGTAGGTTCGAAAAAAAACTCAAGCAGCCCGGACCCCCAGGGTCGATGAGGATGACAACGGCACCCTCTGCACTGAGAGACCGAGACACCGCTGCACCGATTGCAGTCCAGGAAGCAGAAGTTCTCAGGCTGCTCTGCAAGCTCAACCCCAGGAAGGCCTCAGGCCCGAATGGTGTGTCATCAAACTGCCTGAGTACCTGTGCGGATCAGTCGGCTCCGGTGCTCACCACTCTGTTCAAGAAGTTACTAACGGAAGGCACAGTGCGTTCCTGTCTCAAGAGGTCCACAATCATTTCAGTCCCCAAAAAGCCAGGCAGCACAGACCTCAACAATTTCAGACCCGTGGCTTTAACAGCTACGATCATGAAGGTTCTAGAACGGCTAGTCCTCGCTCACCTCAAACACACCACCGATGCACTGTTAGACCCACTTCAATTTGCATACAGGGCCAACAGGTCCATAGAGGACGCCATAAATGTCAGCCTAGCATACATCATGGAGCACCTCGACAGGCCTGACTCCTCCGCCAGAATCCTGTTCATGGACTTCAGCTCAGCCTTCAACACGATCTGCCCAGACACCCTGGTCGATAATCTGGCGCAGCTTGGTGTTGATCCCATACTTTGCTCCTCCGGCGGGAGAACTACCAATACATGGGCACCTCAAGGGTGTGTATTGTCCCCGCTTCTGTTCTCCATGTACACCAATAACTGCACTTCCTCCTCGGACTCCGTCAAGGTAATCAAATTTGCTGATGACACAACGATCATCGGTCTCATCAGCAGCAACGGAGAGCAAGACTATCGCAGGGAGATAGAGAGAATCTGCAATTGGTGCAAGGACCTCCCACTCCCCCACCAGTCTACATAGGCGAGACTGAAGTCTCCAGAGTATCATCTGTTCGGTTCCTTGGCACAACCTTATCCACTGACCTAAGATGGGAGCAGAACACCACTAAAATTAAGAAGAAGGCACAGCAGAGTTTATTTTTTCCTTTGCCAATTTAAAAAATGTGGTATGCCCCGAGAGCTGCTGATCAGCTTCTACACTACCACAGAGTCTATACTTTGTTCCTCAGTCATCGTCTGGTATGCTGGTGCAACTGCTAGCGACAGACACAAACTGCAAAGAATCATTAGTGAAGCAGAAAAGATCAGTGAATTGCCCCTACCACCTCTCATTCTCCTCCACACTGCTAGAATGAGGAAGAAGGCTACCAGGATCTCCTGTGACCCCTCCCACCCTGTCATCCGATTCTTTTAGCTCCTCCCATCTGGTCAACACTACCAAACTATCCCATCCAAAACCACCAGGCGCAGGAACTCTTTCTTCACCCAGGCAGTTGTACTGCTCAACACCGACCCCTGACTCCAAGCCTGCAATCAGCATGCTTACCTTAGGTGGTTGCTCTTCTGCCCTCTCCTCTTCAATTCTAATGCTCTCACCACAAAGATGGTATTGCACTGTTAATGCCGCTAGTATGTGCAATTGTAGATGCAAATGCATTGTTAATGTTGTCAGTATGTGTAATTGTAGACGTATATGTAACATGTGCAACTGTTGTTGTGTACTTTGTCTAAGCCATGTGTACCACAAGCAATTCTGAGTATGACACCATCGTACTTGGTGAATAAACTTTTCTTGTTTGATTGGTATATCTCCTCCTGGGCTAAGTATCACCACTTCCTACGTTGTCAGTGCACTTTGCACATCTTCTCTGCTAGTTTACCATGTTGTTCATTGCTTGTTTTACCCAATTTATGCACAGGCTTTTGGTTTCATGCATCTTTTTGGTTTCTGCAACTTATCTACTTCACTACCTGCTTGACAGGACAGACACTGCATCAGTTACATTAATTATTTACATTTATGCATTGCACTTTATCTTGTACTTTGCATTAATCGAGGGGGGTCCCTCGATGTGTATCAATATGACCTCATTACATTACTCCACAGTGTCAGTGATGCCATTTATCAGCTACTACTAATGATTATATCTTGCATGGTCAAGAAATGTATGTGTTTTTAAGTGTTTTTATTTGATGCTTTGTATTACAAGAATGTGATATTTGTGCATAATAAAGTTTGTTACATTTTCAGTGGTGCTGTTTTTTTGGATCTTTATTTATTGGGAAAAACAATTGCTAGTCTCTAGATTCCCAGTAATCCTGTTAGTCCCCTGCTAAAGAATACTTTTGCTCTTCTGTGAACATCTGAAAAATAGAAACTGGTTGCTATGGGCAACTGCATAAACTGAGTCTTTCCATTGCTTTTTTAAGTTGAAGAGATCAGCAGCACCACGTGGATGTATTCAAGCTCTTTATTGTATAAAGATAGCGCCCAGGGACAGCGACAGACGCTGTTTCGGAGACAAGCTCCTTTCTCAAGCTGTATAGGCTCACTCAAAAGAGATAACAAACATAAAGGCATTTATATACAGTTTCAATAGGGTCACATGGACCAATCAGATAACATCACAATACACAAAAGCATAAGTATCCAATCACAGGGCAAAGCATAATGAGAGGACCTGATGGGAAACAGATATGTAAATCAGCAGCCGTTATCACAGCATGATTTAAAAAGTGTCACAACCCCAATGGCCAATCAGCACTTACCAAGTCAGGAGGACCTGATGGGAAACCACAGCAATGTCATGACGCTCCTCCCAATCTCCCAGGGGGCAATGCGAGAAGCGTGCTGCTGAAAAACGGAACGGAAGACGTCATCCGTTTCCATGCGTAAAAGCGTCCTAGCAATGCGTAAAAATATACGCATAAGATTCTCAATAGCATCCATGCGTAAAAGCGTCCTAGCGATGCGTAAAAGCGTACGCGTACAAAAAGGCCTCCGTGCATAAAAACGTCCAAACCACGCGCCAAAAATGCGAAAAAACGCGAGAAAAACGCAGAGAAAACATACGCATAAAATCAAATACAAAACAATATAGAATAGCCGCTATGCCGAATGCAAAAATACGCAAACTGGCGCATAAAACGCATATAAAGCCGAACATGCTGACGAAGTCAGCACCATAAAACATCAGATGATGACCAAAAGCGAAAAAATGCTAGTGCTGTGGTAAAGTAAGGCTGAGTGTGCCATGAGAGATAACCACCCTTATAGATAAATTGTTGTATTAGATGTAAAAGATACAATAGCAATAAAGAGACCTGCACATCAAAAAGTAGCAACCCCCAGAATACTCAAAGTGTAACCACAAGGGAAACACACATAGCTGGACTCGGCAGTCAGCACACCGCCGACGCAGCATAGCAGACCGCACAAGAACATGTGAGGGCACAATATATCAATGAATCTTGTACTCAGATAGAATATAAAAATTTAAATGCAAAAAGAAAAGTCATAATCACGGTTGAGACCGCCCCCTCCCAGGGTACCCAACCTCCTAATCCAACCCGCCTCCCGTCTAAGTAATTCCTTTTCCCTATTTCCTCTAAAATGAACAGGAACCCCATCTATAACTTGCACACGGAGCTGTGGTATAGAGTGGCGGAACTGGGTAAAATGGGCCGAGACAGATTGGGACATATTCTTGGTCCTGATGGCCGATTTATGTGAGGAGATACGTTCACGCAGTCGCTGAGTGGTCTCTCCCACATATAATAGCCCACATGGGCATTTTAGTATATAAACTACATATGAAGAATCACATGTATACCGACCACGTATGCTGAACTCAGTACCCTTGGACGGGTGCCTGAACTTATCTCCCTTAAAAATCAAGCCACACATATGACATCCTAGACATGGAAAGATGCCATTTCGGCCGCTCTGTACCACATGTGGTCGGTATACATGTGATTCTTCATATGTAGTTTATATACTAAAATGCCCATGTGGGCTATTATATGTGGGAGAGACCACTCAGCGACTGCGTGAACGTATCTCCTCACATAAATTGGCCATCAGGACCAAGAATATGTCCCAATCTGTCTCGGCCCATTTTACCCAGTTCCGCCACTCTATACCACAGCTCCGTGTGCAAGTTATAGATGGGGTTCCTGTTCATTTTAGAGGAAATAGGGAACAGGAATTACTTAGATGGGAGGCGGGTTGGATTAGGAGGTTGGGTACCCTGGGAGGGGGCGGTCTCAACCGTGATTATGACCTTTCTTTTTGCATTTACATTTTTATATTCTATCTGAGTACAAGATTCATTGATATATTGTGCCCTCACATGTTCTTGTGCGGTCTGCTATGCTGCGTCGGCGGTGTGCTGACTGCCGAGTCCAGCTCTGTGTGTTTCCCTTGTGGTTACACTTTGAGTATTCTGGGGGTTGCTACTTTTTGATGTGCAGGTCTCTTTATTGCTATTGTATCTTTTACATCTAATACAACGATTTATCTATAAGGGTGGTTATCTCTCATGGCACACTCAGCCTTACTTTACCACAGCACTAGCATTTTTTCGCTTTTGGTCATCATCTGATGTTTTATGGTGCTGACTCCGTCAGCATGTTCGGCTTTATATGCGTTTTATGCGCCAGTTTGCGTATTTTTGCATTCGGCATAGCGGCTATTCTATATTGTTTTGTATTTGATTTTATGCGTAAGTTTTCTCTGCGTTTTTTTCGGGGGTTTTTCTCGTTTTTTCGCTTTTTTGGCGCGTGGTTTGGACGTTTTTACGCACGGAGGCCTTTTTGTACGCATACGCTTTTACGCATTGCTAGGACGCTTTTACGCATGGAAACGGATGACGTCATGACGTCATTCGTTCCGTTTTTCAGCAGCACGCTTCTCGCATTGCCCCCTGGGAGATTGGGAGGAGAGTTATGACATTGCTGTGGTTTCCCATCAGGTCCTCCTGACTTGGTAAGTGCTGATTGGCCATTGGGGTTGTGACACTTTTTAAATCATGCTGTGATAACGGCTGCTGATTTACATATCTGTTTCCCATCAGGTCCTCTCATTATGCTTTGCCCTGTGATTGGATACTTATGCTTTTGTGTATTGTGATGTTATCTGATTGGTCCATGTGACCCTATTGAAACTGTATATAAATGCCTTTATGTTTGTTATCTCTTTTGAGTGAGCCTATACAGCTTGAGAAAGGAGCTTGTCTCCGAAACAGCATCTGTCGCTGTCCCTGGGCGCTATCTTTATGCAATAAAGAGCTTGAATACATCCACGTGGTGCTGCTGATCTCTTCAACCGATGTCTTAGGAGCTGCTGGACCACAGCGCCACATCAGCTTAGCACACGGATACCCTCACCAGGGTGCCTATCGACTGTGGTGCAACATTGCTTTATTAAAGCAGCTGGGACAGCCATACTATCCCAGTTAAAAAGGCACGTATATAAGTAGATAACCACTTTTTCTACTTACATAATATATGTATTGTACTGTGCACATTTTGATTTCAGTGAATTTTATATAGTAAGTAAAGACAAAACTGGCATTTTCCATCTTAACTCCCTCTGACTGAAGCTAATTCTGATGTAGCTTCCACCTTACTCTTTTTTTTTCTCCTAGAAACTGCTGTCATAGCTAGCTTGCTTTGTAAACACATGTGAGCACAGCATAGCTCATATTTCAGCAGCTCACTGAACTCCCTCAGCCAATCAGTGAGGAGCAGGAATGTGGGAGGGGTTATGACAAGCTTCCTTCTTATCGGCAATGTACCAAATAGAGTCAGGCTGACTGAGATAAGATTTATTACAGTAGAAACATTTCTGAATAGATTGGAGTGCTTGCAATGCAGGGTAAGGTTGCAAGCTGCATAATAAATACAGAGAAGTGGGTAAATGGAATTTGATTTTGTATCTAACAATCCCTCATTAACCACTTCCCGACCGCCTAACGCACAGAGGCGGCCGGGAAGTGGAGCCCTTAAGGACCGGCTCACCCACAGAGGCGGCGGTCCATTTAAGGGCATGGGCGGAGCGATCGCGTCATCCGTGACGCGATCCTCCGCCGGCGCCTGTCACCGCTCGCTCGCCGCAACATCCCGCCGGCTATACGGAAGCGCCGGCGGGATGTTAACCCCGCGATCGCCGCATACAAAGTGTATAATACACTTTGTAATGTTTACAAAGTGTATTATACAGGCTGCCTCCTGCACTGGTGGTCCCAGTGTCCGAGGGACCACCAGGGCAGGCTGCAGCCACCCTAGTCTGCACCCAAGCACACTGATTTCTCCCCCCCCTGCCCCAGATCGCCCACAGCACCCATCAGACCCCCCCTGCCCACCCCCCAGACCCCTGTTTGCACCCAATCACCCCCCTAATCACCCATCAATCACTCCCTGTCACTATCTGTCAACGCTATTTTTTTTTATCCCCCCCCCCCTGCTCCCTGCCCCCTCCTGATCACCCCCCACCACTCAGATTCTCCCCAGACCCCCCCCCCAGACCACCCCCCCTGTTTACTGTATGCATCTATCCCCCTGATCACCTGTCAATCACCTGTCAATCACCTGTCAATCACCCGTCAATCACCCGTCAATCACCCCCTGTCACTGCCACCCATCAATCAGCCCCTAACCTGCCCCTTGCGGGCAATCTGATCACCCCCCCACACCAATAGATCGCCCACAGATCCGACATCAGATCACCTCCCAAATCCATTGTTTACATCTATTCTCTCATCTAAACACCCACTAATTACCCATCAATCACCCATCAATCACCCCCTATCACCACCTGTCACTTTTACCTATCAGATCAGACCCTAATCTGCCCCTTGCGGGCACCCAATCACCCGCCCACACGCTCAGATTGCCCTCTGACCCCCCCTTATCAATTCACCAGTGCATTAATTACATCTGTTCTTCCCTGTAATAACCCACTGATCACCTGTCAATCACCTGCCAATCACCTATCACCCATCAATCACCCCCTGTCACCCCCTGTCACTGCCACCCATCAATCACCCGCTGTCACTGCCACCCATCAATCAGCCCCTAACCTGCCCCTTGCGGGCAAACTGATCACCCACCCACACCAATAGATCGCCCGCAGATCCGACATCAGATCACCACCCAAGCGCAGTGTTTCCATCTATTCTCTACCCTAAACACCCACTAATTACCCATCAATCACCCCCTGTCACTGCTACCTATCAGATTAGACCCCTATCTGCCCCTAGGGCACTCAATCACCCGCCCACACCCTCAGAATGCCCTCAGACCCCAGCCCTGATCACCTCGCCAGTGCATTGCTTGCATCTATTCCCCCCTCTAATCACACCTTGAGACACCCATCAATCACCTCCTGTCACCCCCTAGCACACCTACCCATCAGATCAGGCCCCAATTTGCCCCGTGTGGGCTCCTGATCACTCGGCCAAACCCTCAGATCCCCCTCAGACCCCCTTCCGATCACCTCCCCAGTGCATTGATTGCATCTATTTTCCCCTCTAACCACCCCCTGAGACACCCATCAATCACCTCCTGTCACCCCCCTAGCACTCCTATCCATCAGATCAGGCCCAATACAACCTGTCATCTAAAAGGCCACCCTTCTTATGACCGGTTCCACAAAATTCGCCCCCTCATAGACCACCTGTCATCAAAATTTGCAGATGCTTATACCCCTGAACAGTCATTTTGAGACATTTGGTTTCCAGACTACTCACGGTTTTGGGCCTGTAAAATGCCAGGGCGGTATAGGAACCCCACAAGTGACCCCATTTTAGAAAAAAAAGACACCCCAAGGTATTCTGTTAGGTGTATGACGAGTTCATAGAAGATTTTATTTTTTGTCAAAAGTTAGCGGAAATTAATTTTTATTGTTTTTTTTTCACAAAGTGTCATTTTTCACTAACTTGTGACAAAAAATAAAATCTTCTATGAACTCGCCATACACCTAACGGAATACCTTGGGGTGTCTTCTTTCTAAAATGGGGTCACTTGTGGGGTTCCTATACTGCCCTGGCATTTTAGGGGCCCTAAACCGCGAGGAGTAGTCTAGAAAACAAATGCTTCAAAATGACCTGTGAATAGGACATTGGGCCCCTTAGCGCACCTAGGCTGCAAAAAAGTGTCACACATGTGGTACCGCCGTACTCAGGAAAAGTAGTATAATGTGTTTTGGGGTGTATTTTTACACATACCCATGCTGGGTGGGAGAAATTTCTATGTAAATGGACAATTGTGTGTAAAAAAATCAAACAATTGTCATTTACAGAGATATTTCTCCCACTTAGCATGGGTATGTGTAAAAATACACCCCAAAACGCATTATACTACTTCTCCTGAGTACAGCGGTACCACATGTGTGGCACTTTTTTACACCCTAAGTACGCTAAGGGGCCCAAAGTCCAATGAGTACCTTTAGGATTTCACAGGTCATTTTGCGACATTTGGTTTCAAGACTACTCCTCACGGTTTAGGGCCCCTAAAATGCCAGGGCAGTGTAGGAACCCCACAAATGACCCCATTCTAGAAAGAAGACACCCAAAGGTATTCCGTACGGAGTATGGTGAGTTCATAGAAGATTTTATTTTTTGTCACAAGTTAGCGGAAAATGACACTTTGTGAAAAAAAACTATTAAAATCAATTTCCGCTAACTTGTGACAAAAAATAAAAACTTCTATGAACTCACCATACTCCTAACGGAATACCTTGGGGTGTCTTCTTTCTAAAATGGGGTCATTAGTGGGGTTCCTATACTGCCCTGGCATTTTAGGGGCCCTAAACCGTGAGGAGTAGTATTGAAACAAAAATGACCTGTGAAATCCTAAAGGTACTCATTGGACTTTGGGCCCCTTAGTGCAGTTAGGGTGCAAAAAAGTGCCACACATGTGGTATCGCCGTACTCGGGAGAAGTAGTACAATGTGTTTTGGGGTGTATTTTTACACATACCCATGCTGGGTGGGAGAAATACCTCTGTAAATGACAATCTTTTGATTTTTTTACACACAATTGTCCATTTACAGAGGTATTTCTCCCACCCAGCATGGGTATGTGTAAAAATACACCCCAAAACACATTGTACTACTTCTCCCGAGTATGGCGATACCACATGTGTGGCACTTTTTTGCACCCTAACTGCGCTAAAGGGCCCAAAGTCCAATGAGTACCTTTAGGATTTCACAGGTCATTTTGAGAAATTTCGTTTCAAGACTACTCCTCACGGTTTAGGGCCCCTAAAATGCCAGGGCAGTATAGGAACCCCACAAATGACCCCATTTTAGAAAGAAGACACCCCAAGGTATTCCGTTAGGAGTATGGTGAGTTCATAGAAGATTTTATTTTTTGTCAAAAGTTAGCGGAAATTGATTTTAATTGTGTTTTTTCACAAAGTGTCATTTTCTGCTAACTTGTGACAAAAAATAAAATCTTCTATGAACTCGCCATACTACTAACGGAATACCTTGGGGTGTCTTCTTTCTAAAATGGGGTCATTTGTGGGGTTCCTATACTGCCCTGGCATTTTAGGGGCCCTAAACCGTGAGGAGTAGTCTTGAAACGAAATTTCTCAAAATGACCTGTGAAATCCTAAAGGTACTCATTGGACTTTGGGCCCTTTAGCGCAGTTAGGGTGCAAAAAAGTGCCACACATGTGGTATCGCCGTACTCAGGAGAAGTAGTATAATGTGTTTTGTGGTGTATTTTTACACATACCCATGCTGAGTGGGAGAAATATCTCTGTAAATGGACAATTGCGTGTAAAAAAAATTAACAAATTGTCATTTACAGAGATATTTCTCCCACCCAGCATGGGTATGTGTAAAAATACACCCCAAAACACATTATACTACTTCTCTTGAGTACGGCAATACCACATGTGTGGCACTTTTTTGCAGCCTAACTGCGCTAAGGGGTCCAAAGTCCAATGAGCACCTTTAGGTTTTACAGGGGTGCTCACAATTTAGCACCCCCCAAAATGTCAGGACAGTAAACACACCCCACAAATGATCCCATTTTGGAAAGTAGACCCTTCAAGGTATTCAGAGAGGGGCATGGTGAGTCCGTGGCAGATTTCATTTTTTTTTTTTGTCGCAAGTTAGAAGAAATGGAAACTTTTTTTTTTTTTTTTTTTTTCTCACAAAGTGTCATTTTCCGCTTACTTGTGACAAAAAATAATATCTTCTATGAACTCACTATGCCTCTCAGTGAATACTTTGGGATGTCTTCTTTCCAAAATGGGGTCATTTGGGGGGGTATTTATACTATCCTGGAATTCTAGCCCCTCATGAAACATGACAGGGGGTCAGAAAAGTCAGAGATGCTTGAAAATGGGAAAATTCACTTTTTGCACCATAGTTTGTAAACGCTATAACTTTTACCCAAACCAATAAATATACACTGAATGGGTTTTTTTTTATCAAAAACATGTTTGTCCACATTTTTCGCGCTGCATGTATACAGAAATTTTACTTTATTTGAAAAATGTCAGCACAGAAAGTTAAAAAAATCATTTTTTTGCCAAAATTCATGTCTTTTTTGATGAATATAATAAAAAGTTAAAATCGCAGGAGCAATCAAATAGCACCAAAAGAAAGCTTTATTAGTGACAAGAAAAGGAGCCAAAATTCATTTAGGTGGTAGGTTGTATGAGCGAGCAATAAACCGTGAAAGCTGCAGTGGTCTGAATGGAAAAAAAGTGGCCGGTCCTTAAGGGGTAGAAAGCCCTAGGTCCTCAAGTGGTTAAGAGACTGCCCCGTGAAAAAAAATGTAAAATTTAAAACACATACATATAAAATGTACATTTCTCCCTTAGTAAAATACACTATAAATTTGTTTTTGTTTTTCTATGTTGCTGTCACTTACATTCATTAGTAAAAAAAAAAGCTGAGCGATCTCACATATTTTGGATTAATCCATCTCCTCATGGGAGATTCTCAGTACAGTATTTCCTTTATTCTTCACAAAACCACTCACTGGAAATGATCTATACAAACATGTCAGTGAGTCAGCTCCCAAACTTGTTTGCACACTATTTTGACGAAAATTGCTTTTGTAAATAAATGATTTAGAATCCTCCACAAGGAGATGGACTAGTCCAAAACATTTCAGATTTGTCAGATTTTCACTACTTGCTGTAAGTGACAGCGACATACGAAAAAATATATCTCTGGGAGAAATGCACATTTATATGCATTTTTAATTGTCAATGTTTGCAATAGTTGTCCTTTAATTGTGAAAAATCCAGCCAGCGAAATATGCAATGCTAACAGCTGGCTCTCGGCTTGTGGCAACGATGGAGATATTCAGAGCGGTGCGGTTTTAGCCGAGTAGCATTTAAGTTCCGATTAATTGAAATGCTTTCATTAAATACCGAAAACAGACTTTACGTTGCAGACACCTGGAGGATTAATATTCCGCAAGGTTTCAAGCAAAGTTCTCACTGGCGCTTTTTGCAGATGTGCCTTTTTAGCGTTTTACTGGCAATATGTTTCTTTTTTTTTACTTCTGGTAATTGCCTCAAAAGAACAAAGCTCTTTGTTTAAGGGGAGCTGAGGGAGATCTTAATTGCCCTAAGAAACCAGACAGTTTCCAAGTATTCCTAAATGACTTTTTTCTTTTTACATTAAATATTTAATATCTAATGAGCTAGGTGAGTCTTTCCTCCAGCTGCTATAGATATGAAGCCATAAAGACCGCTAATTTCACATCTCCCATATTATTAAATCCGTTTACAACATAAAAACATTTTCATTACCTTTTTCCAACTTATCATTTTTACAAAGGCACCTGAATTAAAAATGTTGTTACAAATGCACATAAATAATGTCCACTGACTACTTGGAAAAAAGCAATTCCGGACTGGCAGGTGTACAATCTTTAATGTATGTTCTTCAGCCGACTTGGCACTTATCAGATAGAGAGATCTTCTGGGATGAAGTTGATGCCACCTTATTGGCAAATGTGAAGCTGCCTACTAGCTTTGGTGATTTACTCGTCTAGGCTGGAGTGACGGATTAAGACCTTGCAGCGTTCAGCTCATATTGGTTTTACTTACCGTACTTTGCATCACGCAGCATAATGCATTTGTACGGCTCATACTGACATCTCTGAGCTTTATTTCAATCAGTGGAAGTCCACAGGCATTCCTGGAATTCTGTGAAATACACTTAAAAATAATGTTCACGCAAGCAGCTGTAGAAGGTATGGATAGACAATATTTCAGAGTGAGTATTTTAGTGGATGATCACATCATGATAGGTGTACCATCTCTGACTCTAAAGAGTCGTTGTGCATTGTCTGAGTACTATCAGGTTAATTTGCTAAATGTAAAATATATCAATAAGGAAAAGTATGTATAGTGTTAATAAGTAAGAAACCCAACCTTAAAACAGGCCCAAATTGTTTAATTGAGAGAGTACCCCATGATAAACAGGGTTGGTGACTTAAATCGCTTTTACATAAAACCCAGATAATGTATAAACGAGTGGCTTAAAAACTTAATTTTATAGTCACTTATTAAAATGTATACATTGATTAAAGGGATCCTGAAGTGACAATTAACACGATGAGATAAACATGAGTATGTAAAGTCCAAATAATACTTTAAATTAGCTTTGGTTCCTTTTTTAAAAATGGTATATAACTCAAATTTCATCTATGGTCCAAAGCAATAAACACAGCATAAAACGAATAGAAAAAAACACATATTATTGGTTTCCAAATTACTAGAAGGGTTAATAATTCAAACTTACACTTCAATTAGAAACTGATTAATACCATTACTGATTAATACCATTACTGTTGCTGAGCGCCCCGAGTTCCGTACTTTATCTACTTTGGCACACCATTGACCTGAGGAAGTTATTGTTTGGTCTCATGAAACGCATTGTCTTTTTGTGCAATAAACTAGTATTATTCAGTCAGATTTTGAAGTTTTATGAGGTAAGAATACCTCTTTTTTACTTTATTTATTTATTTATTTATTCATTTACTTATTACAGTGACACTCACAACATCACTATACTATCTTGGGCAACTCTCAACCCTTGTTTTCAGTCAATTATCGTCTGGGGAGGGATGGGCCATTGGCCTCATATTTTAGTTTTCTGAGAGTGCGACCTACCAGAGAGAGACCCTCATCCAAACCCGAGTGTGGGACAGGCATTCTCCACACTCGCAGAAGGTGGTTGCAGTGAGCAACCCTGGTTTGTGAGTACCTCATTTTTATTCAGCATCTAAAACTCCCAATTGACGACATACTACACTATACTGGGCTTCTACATTTCTTTTGTTTTTTTTTCTGATCCAAGGTTTTGGACACCCACCCACTATACTCATGGACATTAGCTCCTCATCTAATTCAGTTGTAAAAAAAAAAAAACATTGTTAGAGAGCTTCTGCTCAAAACATAGTCAATCTGTTGATTTTCACACTATATATTTGTTCGTAACATTACACGATTATTGTACAATCAGACCTTGAGTTGGGTGGCCAAACTAAAAGATATAGATTTCTCTGAAAAACAACCAGTTGTTTTGGATCTGGAAGCCACAGATAATCTCACCTAAAGTGTACAGCGATAATCAATAACACATGGTTGAAGGTTAGTATGTTGAGAAGAGAAAATGGGCCTGAAGACATGTAACAACCTGTATGAATAATGGATGCTCTGTCCGCTCCTGGTACTCCCAAAAGTATCAGCCTAGCGTTAATGTATGATGTAACCAGCTACTGTGTTTCTTTTGTAAATTTATCACACAAGCATTACTGCATTTGCTGAGTGGAGGAATTTTTCAAAAGAGGTCCGTGTCTGTCAGGAGTCAGATGATCTATTACAAATAACTCCAGTGAATCCTTAGGGGCCTCTAAGAACGTATGTTTTTAACCAGGTTACTTAAAATAAAAGTCTAATGAAGATGCCTACCAGATTTTCACCCTGTGAATGGCATAGTGGAACTCAACAAGATCTGCACAACAAAACCACAGCTAGTTTCACTCTGAGACGTTACTTTATAGCATGCACATAATGCAATCGAAAACAGTGGCATGCAATGTAATGCAGGCAAAGAAGCAGCTGAACAATGTGAAACAATGTGAATCTTCATTGACTAGCATTGCATGTTATGCGTGGTAACTATGGAATATGGTACTTTTTATCACAACTGATGAGGTGGGAACTGTTCATTGACTTTGAATCACACCACATTACAGTGCGCAAAACTGTGTCTGTTACAATGTAATGCAATGTGTAAGCATGACATTTCCAGTTTCCACTGCTTTCATTGCATTTTTTAATTGCATTCCCATTCACTTAAATGAGAATCACTGCAAAATTGCTGCAATTTTGAAAAATAGTGGTAAAATCAAGCGCTGCAATTTTGGTAATATTTTGCTGCAGTTCTCATTCAAGTGAATGGAAATGTGTTTTTCAAAACACAATGGAAATGCAATGGAAATGCTGTGGAATTGCAGCTGGCCTGGTGGACCTTTAGTCTTGAATTGGGCTGCACTATATCATGCAATGCTAATTAAGAAATAATCCTAAATCATTACTGTCATTATTATTGTACTCTTACATAGTAGCATTTTTCATAGCGCTACAAAAAACAATTCATGTCACTAACTGTCCTTCATAAAGGTTCATAATCTAATCATTACCAATCATAAGGTATGGATACCAGCACTATACTGTTGCCCTAACTGATCAAAACTTAAACTATAGGCTCATACCCACCAGAAGATTTTTACATCAAATCATTAAGGACGAATGACCATTTGCACAATGTCACATAACATCATTTAACAAAAGTTAATTAAACGATCTTCAATGATGGTCGATTACCAGCATCAATCATTCATTTTTGTTATTATGAATCCTGTGCTGGACAGTAGTTCCGATCCCCATTGAACCCCGCGCTAATTACCCAGTGATCATTGAAAATCACATTTGCAGCCGTCATTTGTTCCAGTGGTATGTGCTTGCAGAAGATAGATCAGGGAACGGTCAACTAATTGGCCAATAAATGGCTCCTTCCAAACTCCACCAGGTCTGTCAACCAGGCAGACCTTATATCAAACCGCACAATAAATCTAATAGTCAAGAATAAATGTACACATAGATCAACATGCCATTTTATTGTCTGCACTTGACCTGTTGGAGCTAAAAAAAAGCTTGGAGACCCAGAAGTAGTGTCTCCCATCCCAACTCCTGGTTCCCTCTTCTCCCTGAAAATTGTCACCCTTTGGGGATCTACAAACAATCCCTCCGGTGACAAATCGTGGACTGATGCTATACAGACATTACCTGTTTCATTCTGTAGCTATGGAGGGGGGCAGGGGAATGATGATCCACGCACAATGGAGCAGCTTCCTGTGGGTGGTGGGAGCGGAAAAACACATTACGGTTGGTTCTGCTCGGCCATCGTCGGGTCATTAATGGTCTGGCATGACACATCCTTAATGACCACAGATGCCCTAACCAGTTTGATCAGGTGATCTCTGTATACACACTCGATTGACAGCTGAAAGGGCTGTTATCTGCCGTCAGCTATTGCATATGTGTGTGTACCCTTGTTTGCCATTCCAGTGTACAATGAATACATAAATACATTCCAGTACAATGAATGCATAAAACAAGCAGTTCCACTAAAACTAAACGTGTGTGTGTGTGTGTGTGTGTGTGTGTGTGTGTGTGTGTGTGTGTGTGTGTGTGTGTGTGTGTGTATATATGTATGTATATGTGTGTGTGTGTGTGTGTGTGTGTGTGTGTGTGTGTGTGTGTGTGTGTGTGTGTGTGTGTGTGTGTGTGTGTGTGTGTGTGTATATGTATGTATGTGTGTGTGTGTGTGTGTGTGTGTGTGTGTGTGTGTGTGTGTGTGTGTGTGTGTGTATTGTATTTCTTTGGGATTACCCTAATGGGTTTAATACCCAGATTAGCATTATTCACTCTTCTATAGGGATGCTCGTCAGTTTCCGCGGAATGGAGATTTCCGCAATTCCGGTTGGAAATTGGTAAGCCGGAATGGAAAAGCTATAGCGGTAATCGGAAATAGTGGAATTTGTATGCGGAATTCCGTCAGACTTTAAACAGAAGCGTGTAAAAGCTGTATTAGCCAATCAGAAGGATCGGAAGGGGATAGACCCATCACAGAAGCTTAAAACATGATGATTTCTGCATTAAAAACTGAATTTCTGCACCAATTAGAGTATTTTCAAAAACTAACCAATCCTACATTAGCAACCAGCTCCTAGCTACCTATCATCAGCTATCCCACCCATTTTGTATATAAGAGAGGTGTGACAGTCACGAAGCTTGTGGGTTTCAGTCTGGTGTTGGAGAGAGGAGAGACAGACCCATATTAGTTGTTTCAACATAAAACAATAGTCTTTTTAAAGACTGTATATACCGTATTTTTCGGACTATAAGACGCTCCGGACTATAAGACGCACCTAGCTTTAGAGGGCAAAATCCAGGGGAAAAAAAAAATATACTAAAGCTGGTGTGTCCATGGTCCAGGAGCGTCTGGTAGATGTTCTGACTCAATAATGTATTTTCCTTAAGTCCCCTCCAATGCCCCTGGTGTCCTCCTGCATTGCCCATATGTAATGTAAATAGCGGTGGCAGCTGTGTATCTCCCCTTTGTCTGATGTAATTATCCACAGTAGCCCATGCATCTGCCTCCATATAATATAATTAATGCATCTGCCCCCATGTAATATAATTAATGCATCTGCCCCCATGTAATATAATTAATGCATCTGCCCCCCCATGTAATATAATTAATGCATCTGCCCCCCCATGTAATATAATTAATGCATCTGCCCCCCCCCCATGTATTAATGCATCTGCCCCCCATGTAATATAATTAATGCATCTGCCCCCACATGTAATATAATTAATGCATCTGCCCCCATGTAATATAATTAATGCATCTGCCCCCCCATGTAATATAATTAATGCATCTGCCCCCCCCCATGTATTAATGCATCTGCCCCCCATGTAATATAATTAATGCATCTGCCCCCACATGTAATATAATTAATGCATCTGCCCCCATGTAATATAATTAATGCATCTGCCCCCACATGTAATATAATTAATGCATCTGCCCCCATGTAGAGATGAGCGTAATGACCTAATTACGATTTCGCGAAATTTCGCGTAATTAGTGTAATTACGATTATGGCCGTAAGTACATAATCGTAATGAAGAAGGATTTCGCGAAATTTCGCGTAAGCGCAATTTTCGCATTACAGTGGGTTCATGCCGTAATTTCGCATTAAACGCTACCGTAATTTCGCGTTAAACCGTAATGCTCCGTATAATATAAAAAAGCCGCCGACTTTAAGGGTTAATAGCAAAGTCCCCTTAAATGCTAAGAGCCTCAAATTTGGAGAATATATTAAGGAGATCAGGAGGAATAAGAGGAAAAAAATTTTTTTCAAAAAGACCTTATAGTTTTTGAGAAAATCGATGTTAAAGTTTCAAAGGAAAAATGTATACATTTAAAAACCCGCCGACTTTAACGGTTAATAGCAAAGCCTGCTTAAAGTTTAGGAACACCAAATTCCTAGGGTATATTAAGGGGATCAGTGGGAATAAGAGGAAAAAAAAAATTTTCAAAAAGACCCTATAGTTTTTGAGAAAATCGATTTTTAAGTTTCAAGGGCGAAAATGTCTTTTAAATTCGGAAAATGTCAGTTTTTTTTGCACAGGTAACAATAGTGTATTATTTTCATAGATTCCCCCAAGTGGGAAGAGTTTTACTTACTTCGTTCTGAGTGTGGGAAATATAAAAAAAAAACGACGTGGGGTCCCCCCTCCCAGACCTCTTTAACCCCTTGTCCCCCATGCAGGCTGGGATAGCCAGAATGCGGAGCACCGGCCGCGTGGGGCTCCGCACCCTGACTATACCAGCCCGCATGGTCCATGGATTGGGGGGTCTCGGAAGGGGAGGGGCAGCCAAGCTTTCCCCTCCCCCTCCGAGCCCTTGTCCAATCCAAGGACAAGGGGCTCTTCTCCACCTCCGATGGGCGGTGGAGGTGGAGGCCGCGATTTCCTGGGGGGGAGGTTCATGGTGGAATCTGGGAGTCCCCTTTAAAAAGGGGTCCCCCAGATGCCCACCCCCCCTCCCAGGAGAAATGAGTATAGAGGTACTTGTACCCCTTACCCATTTCCTTTAAGAGTTAAAAGTAAATAAACACACAGACACTTAGAAAAAGTATTTTAATTGAACAAAAAACATAACCACGAAAAAAGTCCTTTAATATTCTTAATTAACCATTAATACTTACCTGTCCCTTTAAAAGCCAGTTCCCACGCAATATCCTCGGAAATATACTAAACAGTTACAATATAACAAAGTTATTACAAAGTTATTACAATGTAACAACTTTGTTACATTGTAACTACGCCGCACCCGACGCCACTCGCCGCTCAGCCGCCGCACCCGCACGCACCCGACAGAGCTCTGAGCTATATAGCTCAGAGCTCCCTAAGCATCTTTGTATTTGGGCTCCAAGGAGCCCCATTGGTCCTTAGCAGACCAATGGGGTTCCTTTAAATCAGAAGGAACCCCATTGGTCTGCTAAGGACCAATGGGGCTCCTTGGAGCCCAAATACAAAGATGCTTACAGAGCTCTGAGCTATATAGCTCAGAGCTCTGTCGGGTGCGTGCGGGACGCTAAGTCCCCGCCGGCTCCCGCTGTCCACCCCCGCCCACATCTGTCACCCACATGTCACCCACATGTGGGTGACATGTGGGTGACATGTGGGAGAGGCGGGGAAGGCAGCGGGAGCCGGCAGGGACTTAGCGTCCCGCACGCACCCGACAGAGCTCTGAGCTATATAGATGTCTGTGTGTTTATTTACTTTTAACTCTTAAAGGAAATGGGTAAGGGGTACAAGTACCTCTATACTCATTTCTCCTGGGAGGGGGGGTGGGCATCTGGGGGACCCCTTTTTAAAGGGGACTCCCAGATTCCACCATGAACCTCCCCCCCAGGAAATCGCGGCCTCCACCTCCACCGCCCATCGGAGGTGGAGAAGAGCCCCTTGTCCTTGGATTGGACAAGGGCTCGGAGGGGGAGGGGAAAGCTTGGCTGCCCCTCCCCTTCCGAGACCCCCCAATCCATGGACCATGCGGGCTGGTATAGTCAGGGTGCGGAGCCCCACGCGGCCGGTGCTCCGCATTCTGGCTATCCCAGCCTGCATGGGGGACAAGGGGTTAAAGAGGTCTGGGAGGGGGGACCCCACGTCGTTTTTTTTTTATATTTCCCACACTCAGAACGAAGTAAGTAAAACTCTTCCCACTTGGGGGAATCTATGAAAATAATACACTATTGTTACCTGTGCAAAAAAAACTGACATTTTCCGAATTTAAAAGACATTTTCGCCCTTAAAACTTAAAAATCGATTTTCTCAAAAACTATAAGGTCTTTTTGAAAAAAAAAATTTTCCTCTTATTCCCACTGATCCCCTTAATATACCCTGGGAATTTGGTGTTCCTAAACTTTAAGCAGGCTTTGCTATTAACCGTTAAAGTCGGCGGGTTTTTAAATGTTTACATTTTTCCTTTGAAACTTTAACATCGATTTTCTCAAAAACTATAAAGTCTTTTTGAAAAAAAATTTTTTCCTCTTATTCCTCCTGATCTCCTTAATATATTCTCCAAATTTGAGGCTCTTAGCATTTAAGGGGGCTTTGCTATTAACCCTTAAAGTCGGCGGCTTTTTTAGATTATACGGAGCGTTACGGTTTAACGCGAAATTACGGTAGCGTTTAATGCGAAATTACGGCATGAACGAAACGCGAAATTTCGCATTGAAAATTACGCTTACGGTATTTTCAATTACGATTTTAATGGCAATTACGCTACCGCAATTTGGCATCGTAATCGCGAATTTCGCATGCGTAATTATAGTAATGCGAAATTTCGAAAATTTCAGCTCAACTCTACCCATGTAATATAATTAATGCATCTGCCCCCACATGTAATATAATTAATGCATCTGCCCCCATGTAATATAATTAATGCATCTGCCCCCCCCATGTAATATAATTAATGCAACTGCTCCCTCCCCAGTAATATAATTAGTGTTGGATCTCATGTGTAATGTAATTAGCATTATACCCTGGCCACCTGTGTAAAGTGATTAGCATTCAATCACCCTGCCTCCCACCCGTGTAATGCAATTAGCATTCAATCACTCCCGCCCGTGTAGTGTAAGGCAATTAGCATTCAATCACCCCCACCTCCCGCCCGTGTAAGGCAATTAGCAGCGGGCATCACTCACCTGAAACTTGAAGCCCGCGGTGAAAAGCTGTTCGTCTCGCTCGTTCTTTCCTCCAAGTGCCGGCACTTCCTGGTCGCGTATGTAATGACGCGACCAGGAAGTGCCGGCACTTGGAGGAAAGAACGAGCGAGACGAACAGCTTTTCACCGCGGGCTTCAAGTTTCAGGTGAGTGATGCCCGCTGCTAATTGCCTTACACGGGCGGGAGGCGGGGTGATTGCATGCTAATTTCATTACACGGGCGGGAGGCGGGGTGATTAAAAGCTAATTGCAAATACACGGGAGGGAGGCGGGGTGATTGAATGCGAATTGCATTACACGGGCGGGAGGCGGGGTGATTAAAAGCTAATTGCAATACATGGGCGGCCAGGGTATTGAATGCTAATTACATTACACGGAGATACAACACTAATTATATTACACGGGGGCAGATGCATAGCCTACTGCGGCTAATTAGGTCAGACAAAGGGCAGATACACGGCTGCCGCCGATATTCAAGCTACGTATGGGCAGTGCAGGAGGACACCAGGGGCATTGCAGGGAGTCCCTGACATCGCGGCGAGGCGGCGGTTCGTATCGGCGGGCGTTTGTAAGTCAGGGACTCCCTGTATTCGGACTATAAGACGCAGGGGCTTTTTCCCCCCACTTTTGGGGGGGAAAAAGTGCGTCTTATAGTCCGAAAAATACGGTAAAACAAAAGTCTTTTTAAAGACTGTGAGAGAGAATTAGATTGAGTGTGAGCTATTATTAGTAGTAGCTAGTTAGGTGTATTTGTGAGAGCGTGACAGTAGATTGTTAGTTTGAGTGATAGATTGTACCTGTAGTGTACTAGTAGTTGCTGTGTGGAGAGGGTTAGACAGAGCCAGCCAGGCCGCAGGCTTAGTGTTTGACAGAGTGAGAGTTAGGTGATTAATTAGTTGAGTGTAGTGTAAGGTTTTGGTTTTTTGTTTTCTAAGTTCATTTTTTTTCTTTATTTTGTTTTTATTTTCTTTATTTCACCCCCTTAATTTCTTATGTGTTTTATTTCAAGCTAGTTGGATTTATTTTACTTTGGTTCTGTCGCTCATACCCCTTCCCCAATAAAGTTTTTGGCCCCAAAAGAATGGAGCGAGAGCAGCAGCAATTTCCTGCCACTCCTAAAAGAAAATGGAGTGATGGTGGTGTTGGTAGATCACGTCAAGTACGTGATCAGGTTGAGGGCGGCGTCAGCAGCAGCAGGAAGCGTTCCGCCCTGATCAGAGATGTCTTCACTGTGTTGGCATGCAGGAAAATTTTGACAGAGCAGCAGGTGAACAGGGTAGTTGATTATTTTGATCAGGAACCCTCTACCCAGCCTGAGGAACTTGAAGCTAGTGGCATCAGCACCAGTAGTGGCCAGGTTCCTCATGACCAGAACCCAACCACAGCTGCTTCTCTTGACGAGGTTGCTTCCTCCCAGTACTCTCCTCCAGAATTAAAGCACACCTATGTCGATGAGAGAGATGTGCAGAAGGTTTGGGATGAGGCATTGGAGGAGACCATGGGACCAAGGTCCCTAGAAGTGGTGGGTTCTGTGGTGACAGAAATGGCCCCTGTGTTTTCTTCATCCAGTAGTAATCCATCACAACTGGGAGCTTGTGTCACCACCAATCTACATCACCACCAGTCAACTACAGAGGTGTTTTGTTGCCAAACGGAGGGTCCAGAAGAGTCACTTATTGGTTCCAGTGATTTTGGTTAAACTGGATGATGTTTTGGATGATGGGGTGGCTGATCCACCGTGGTTGCCATCTGGTGGGTTAGGCACTAACAGGCGTGAGCAGCATGGAGAAACAGAGCAGATGGTTGGCCAGCAGCCTGCAAGTGCTTTCCCGTCTGTCAGTACCCACCAGTCCAATGCTGAGCATCGACATGCTAGAACAGGTCGCACCACTCGCACCACTGCTCCACGTGCACGCAAGTCCCCTGCATGGAATTATCTTACTGTTCTGGAAGAGGAAGAATCCAGGGCAGTCTGCTCTGTGTGACGTAAATCGGTGAGCAGAGGCAAATCGGGCACCTTGTTCGGCACTTCAGGACTGATAAGCCATCTGCGCAACCACCACAGACGGGAGTTCGAATATGTAAAGAATTACAATAAGATGGGTGGAGGAAAAGCAGCAGCAACAGGCCCCTCCTCTTTTTTTTTTCTACTCGTCCTGTCCCTATCCAGCCTGCTCAGTCCCATTCTAGTTCAAATCCCTCAGGCCTCTGTGCCAGAAATTTTGCAGAGGAAGCGGATGCTCCCTGCAAGTGATCTTTTTGTTGTGAAAAATAATGCGCTCCTGGCAAGGTTTTTGGGCCAACAGCTGCTGCCCTACCTACCAAAAATTATAATGACTGCTGTGAAACCACCTCTAGGTCCCATGGCCTATGACAACTCCTGCTGCTCCAAACAAAAATTGTAATGACTGCCATGGGACCACCTCTAGGTCCCATGGCCTACGACAACTCCTGCTGCTCAAAAAAAAAATTGTAATCAGGATTGTGATTCAGCCACCACTAAAGCCAAAGTTATCAGCAGGACTGCCAGGGAACTGGTATTTGTTTAAAAGGAAACATCCATTACGTTCCCTTTAACATTGTGGAAATGGTTCCGCCGGAATGTGGAATTCCGCGGAATACTGTGGGATCCGCCGGAACGTAACGGTGACGGAATTTCATTCCCACGGAATGCGGAATTACCGCGATATCGGAAATCGCCTGTTCCGATCATCCCTACTCCTCAAACTGGTTCCCTTTAACTCCAGGGCTTGTCGCCAAAGGTCACATGCATGTATTTTAAACCAAATGTGTTTTCCATCTCATTTACATATGACAACATGTACGCGTGCCCATTTTTAAGCTTTTGGAACTTACATTCATAAGCACATAATGCCAGGGCTGGATTTACCATAAGGCACAGTAGGCACGAGCCTACAGGCGCCTTATGGGGCAAAGGCGGCACCCCAAAGTCCCGACAATGTCATCCACCCATGCTCCGGCCTGCCCGCAGCGAGATTGGGTCACTCCTGCAGTCGGCAGCCACACAGTGAGTATCGCTGGCAGCCGCCGTATTCATGACATGCATGCAGCACGGCCGCTTCCTCTCCCAACACTCATCAGCCTATTTTGCATAAAGTTCTCCTTGCCGCTTCGCCCCTGGCTTAATTACTCATTCATTTACTTGCATACATTAGCGTGGCCCGCAGTGAAGTGAGCGGTAACCTATGACAGCACTGTATACTTCACTTCCTGTATGTGAAGTATACAGCGCTGTCAAAAAGTTCGCGAACCGCAATAGACTTTAATGGGGAGGCGAACTTTGAAAGTTTAAAAAAATTCTATCAACTGGAAAAATGATAGAAAACATGTTTCAAAAGCTCTAATACCTGGAGCCACACCTAATTGAGTGAAATACACATCACGGCTGGAGGACCCGCCCACCCTCCCTTCTCCAAGCAAGGTCCTTTATACCATTTGCCTGCCTACACTAATTAGTTATGGGACAGCTGCTACACACTCTGCTAGGGAGATTTTAATTGGTCTCCTCCCTCCCTCCTCCCGGAGGGAGGAGGGTCTCTTCTGCCAGGGAATTATACTATTTTAAAAACCAGTATACATCATACCATAGCTGGGAATACATACATGAGTATACATCATACCATAGCTGGGGATACATACATGAGTATACATCATACCATAGCTGGGAATCGAACCCAGATCTCACTGTGTGGTGGGCACGTCACCCTAAGCACTGTACCACTACAGAAGTAAGTGAAACTAGCCTAAAATTTAACATTTATGCTCAATGCAATAGAACCATTAGGTTGCTTAAAGGAGAACTGTAGTGAGAGGTATATGGAGGCTGCCATATTGATTTCCTTTTAAGCTATACCAGTTGCCTGGCAGCCCTGCTGATCTATTTGGCTGCAGTAGTGTGAATCACACCAGAAACAAGCATGCAGCTAATCTTGTCAGATCTTACAAAAATGTCAAACACCAGATCATACCATAGCTGGGAATCGAACCCAGATCTCACTGTGTGGTGGGCACATCACCCTAAGCACTGTACCACTACAGAAGTAAGTGAAGCTAGCCTAAAATTTAACATTTATGCTCAATGCAATAGAACCATTAGGTTGCTTAAAGGAGAACTGTAGTGAAAGGTATATGGAGGCTACCATATTGATTTCCTTTTAAGCAATACCAGTTACCTGGCTATTCTGCAGATCCTCTGCCTCCAATACTTTTAGCCCTAGACCCTGAACAAGCATGCAGCAGATCTGGTGTTTGACATTTTTGTAAGATCTGACAAGATTAGCTGCATGCTTGTTTCTGGTGTGATTCACACTACAGTGGCTGGATAGTGTACTGGTTAAGGGCTCTGCCTTTGACATGGGAGACCAGGGTTTGAATCCTGGCTAGGTCAAGTACCTATTCAGTAAGGAGTTCAAGGCAAGACTCCCTAACACTGCAGGGTGGCCTCTTGAGCGTGTCCCTGTGGCTTGCAGCTCTTGAGCGCTTTGAGTCTGACAGGAGAAAAGCACTATACAAATGTTTGGATTATTATTATTACTGCAGCCAAATAGATCAGCAGGGCTGCCAGGCAACTGGTATAGCTTAAAAGGAAATCAATATGGCAGCCTCCATATACCTCTCACTACAGTTCTCCTTTAAGCAACCTAATGGTTCTATTGCATTGAGCATAAATGTTAAATTTTAGGCTACCTTCACTTACTTCTGTAATGGTACAGTGCTTAGGGTGATGTACCCACCACACAGTGAGATCTGGGTTTGATTCCCAGCTATGGTATGATCTGGTGTTTGACATTTTTGTAAGATCTGACAAGATTAGCTGCATGCTTGTTTCTGGTGTGATTCACACTACTGCAGCCAAATAGATCAGCAGGGCTGCCAGGCAACTGGTATAGCTTAAAAGGAAATCAATATGGCAGCCTCCATATACCTCTCACTACAGTTCTCCTTTAAGCAACCTAATGGTTCTATTGCATTGAGCATAAATGTTAAATTTTAGGCTAGCTTCACTTACTTCTGTAGTGGTACAGTGCTTAGGGTGATGTGCCCACCACACAGTGAGATCTGGGTTCGATTCCCAGCTATGGTATGATCTGGTGTTTGACATTTTTGTAAGATCTGACAAGATTAGCTGCATGCTTGTTTCTGGTGTGATTCACACTACTGCAGCCAAATAGATCAGCAGGGCTGCCAGGCAACTGGTATAGCTTAAAAGGAAATCAATATGGCAGCCTCCATATACCTCTCACTACAGTTCTCCTTTAAGCAACCTAATGGTTCTATTGCATTGAGCATAAATGTTAAATTTTAGGCTAGCTTCACTTACTTCTGTAGTGGTACAGTGCTTAGGGTGACATGCCCACCACACAGTGAGATCTGGGTTTGATTCCCAACTATGGTATGATGTATACTCGTGTATGTATCCCCAGCTATGGTATGATGTATACTCATGTATGTATTCCCAGCTATGGTATGATGTATACTGGTATACTGGTTTTTAAAATAGTATAATTCCCTGGCAGAAGAGACCCTCCTCCCTCCGGTAGGAGGAGGGGAAGGGTGGAAGGGTGGAGGGTGGCCAATTAAAATCTCCCTAGCAGAGTGTGTAGCAGCTGTCCCATAACTAATTAGTGTAGCTAGACAACTGAGTCAAATGGTATAAAGGACCTAGCTTGAAGGGAGGGTGGGCGGGTTCTCTAGCACTGAAAGCAGTGTGTTTGACAATAACATGTCTGCTGACAGTGAAATGGAGGCTAAAAATTTTGCTCAATACAGCATTATGGGGCGAATCGAACTTCCGCAAAAGTTCGCCTGATGCAGGTGAACGCGAACCCCCAAAGTTCGCCGGCGAACCGTTCGGCCCATCTCGTAAAAAAGCCGATTTACTTACCTGGGGCTTTCTCCAGCCCTTGAAGCTGAAACGTTCCATGCCGCAGCTCCGTTCTCCGCAGCTGGCCTGGGGTCCCCGCACGGTGTCTCGCCAGGTGTCCTCTACTGCGCCTGCGCAAGCACCGCTGTCAATCAAGGCTCAGTTGTCCGCGGCTTACTGCGCAGGCGCAGAACTTGATTGATAGCGGCGCTTCACGCAGGCGCAGTAAGGACAACCTCGAGGTTGTCCTCTGCACAATGCGGGGACCCCGGGCCGGCGATGGAGAGCGGAGCTGCCAGTGTGGAACAATTGGCTGCAAGGGGCTGGAGAAAGCCTCAGGTAAGTAATACAGCTTTTTTATAATTTGGCTGATGATTCCTATAAGGGGGCCTTTGGATATATACTGAAATGGGAGCATTTGGCTACCAAAACTATATTGGAGGTAACCTAAAATGGGGGAAAAAAAACAGTGCAACTTACCTGGGGTTTCTTCCAGCCCCCTGCAGTCATCCTGTGCCCTCAAGGTGCTTCCACGATCCTCCAGTCACCCACAGCGCCCTTTTGCCAGCTGTGCTCATGTGGACGGAAGCATTCTGTTCATAAAAGTGTACATCTGAGTGTATAGTATAACACTTTCTAACTACAAACGTTCATACTTACCTGGGTCTCCCTCGTCATCCTCCTGTGCTCGTCCATCGTTCCCGTCTGGTCCAATCAAAGCTGCAGTTGGGCTTAGTTGCACTCCACTACGCATGCGTGAGTCAGATGTGTGCGGCCATAGCGGTGCATGCGTTGTAGTCCCAAACCACCAAACTGGATACTGAAAGAATGGCCGGGACAAGGAGGACACAATGGAGCCCGCAGCCTACCAAGGGCTGCAGGAATCCCCAGGTAGGTATAAATGCTTGCAGTTAGAAGTCTCAATTTTCCTCTAAAAAGGCATGCTATATGGGGGGCGATAGATTGTTTTTGTCCAGGCCGCTGTCTGCCTGGGTAAAGGCTAGTCTCTACTGTGTTTGTCCTCTCCAGTTTTATTAAAGACTCTGTCGCCAGTATTTGCTGCTGAAAAGTGGGTGTGGCCTGCACAGAGGGGCGGAGTTTAGGGCACCAGAACTTCTGTGCCTATAGGCTTCTGAACTGTAAATCCAGCCCTGCATAATGCTCATTTATTTGTCTAATTTTGGTGGAATCTACAGAGTCCGCACCATGTTCATGACCTTAAAACAAATGACAGAAGGAATGGATCCAAATACAGTACTAAGGGGACCATATATTATATTATTTAAAAAAAAAAATTCCACTTCTGCAAAGACAGCTTGCTAAAATGTCTTATTTGAAAAATGAAATGAAAACCTGCTGCCTGAGTTCCCTGTGCGCAGCATAACAGAATAAGTTCACCACCTTTAACATTACAGTAATGCTGATGTGGTGAGCAAGCTGCAGTGAAGCTATGAGTTAATAGTCACGTTTGTGTATTGTGTACAGTGTTGGACGGGGCTGCGGAGCTGGGGACCTGACTAGGCCAAGCAGCAGTAACCATTCTCTTCCACACTAAAAACCCAATCGGCATGTTTCATTTGAAAATATGAAATATGGATTTAAAATCTTAAGAACATTTGAAATCCATATTTTCCATTTTAATTTAACTATACACAGATTAGGTTTTTACTAAAGATTAGATAAGAATTTTTTTTCGGCTCTCTAACAGGCCAGTATAACCTCGATTACCCTCTCACCTGAATGTCCTTAGCACAGGCTCTCCATTGACAATAATATAATACACCACCTTGAAGGCCACACATTACGAGCTTCCGGTTAGAAGGTGCAGAAAGTAAATTATTAAATAGCCCATCTGTCCTTATCTGCAATGTTAGAGCAGTCATCACTTAAAGTGAACCCGAGGTGAGAGTGATATGGAGGCTGCCAGTCGCCTGGCAGTCCTGCTGGTCTGGCTGCAGTAGTGTCGGAAGTACACCAGGAACAAGCATGCAGCTAATTCTTGTCAGATCTGACAAAATTGTCAGAAACACCTGATCTTCTTATGCTTGTTCAGGTTCTATGCCTAAAAGTATTAGAGGCAGAGGATCAGCAGGACAGCCAGGTAAATGGTATTGCTTAACAGGAAGTAAATATGGCAGCCGCCATATAACCCTCACCTCAGGTTCACATTAACTAAGCTGTCACTGCTTTGTTATCAGTGTCTTACACATAACAGGTGCTGAGTGGGTAAACTAAGTAACTGATTTGTCTTTGCAGTCTATAAAGAAACCCCTAATTTGGGGAACATACTAGGAAGTTGAATTCTAGGTGACCAACCGATGTCAGAGATGAGTTTTGCTACTTGTATTTCCATTTTACTCTAGTTCTTGTTGGTGTGTGTGTATTTCTCGTCTGCAATAATTACTAATGGGCACTCTTTGGAGAGAAAATTAACCACAAGTTATCTTTGTTGGGAATCTAAATTTAGGGTCCAGGCAAATATGCTTACTGGTTAATGCATACATACTGATTAGTCGCAAGATGATTGGCCACTGGGCTGGGTTTTGCTACGCCATGGACACTTCCTGACTCAGCTATGAAGCAAGCCTTTAAGGGTTTATGCATTGTTATGTACCTAACTGTAACAAATACCTAACCCATCCCCTTCAAATAAAAACTCCCTCCTGTCTCCTAGGCTTAAAGTATACATCAAGTGATTTAAAAGAAAAGAGTAGTGAGAAGTCTTACTTACAGATGAGTAACAGTATACCAAATTCCTACACAGGAAATCTACATTCTCCTACTGTGTACACATCTTCTCTTTAAAATAATTCAGGAAATAATCTCAGATGTGTGGCAACCATTACGATTCAAGCTTTTATCCTGGCATCATCACTATTAAAGTGCACCTGTACTGACATGTGAGGTGGTAAGAAAACATTGGTTGAAATACAGGGTGACACACAAAAGACTGGCCCCTCTGCCATGAGCATAAGTATACAGACAGACACTGGCCATCCCGTCCCCATGTGCCTCTTTCTTGATCCCCCCTGTGTGTGGGTCTTCCCCAGCTTTGCTGATGTATGCAAGAGTAGGTACACACTTGTTTTAAAATCCATATCCGTGGCTCAGTTTTTTCCGTGGCTCAGTTTTTCTTTACCCGTATCAAAAACAGAGCCACGGATACCAATGTTAAAAATAGCATCCTTCTTCACTTCCAAACATATTTAAAAAGTTAAAAATGGAGGACAAAAAAAATAATAATAATAATACCAACACAGGCTTCAATAAAGCCAGGGAAGAAACACACAACAGGGATCGAGTAAGAGGCACACAGGGATGGGCTGGCCAGCCTCTGCCTGTAAACTCGTGCTCGTGGCAGGCAGACAGGCCGGTCTCTTGCATGCCACCCTGTAATACTAAGCCTACTTAGAACTTGACTCACTTTAGGTTTTTCCAATGCAATTATTTTTAATCCCAGTGATTTATGTATGCAAATGAGGAATTCAAATTGTAGCTGAATGCAGGGGCAGCTGTTCTGGAAAGTAAACTTTTACATGGCTATGCAAACAGTCTTGATAACATGAAAGTGCTTAAAGGGACTCAGAGATGAACAATTTTAAAGATTTTATGCATACCTAGGGCTTCCTCCAGCCCCATCCTCTCCGATCACTCCCACGCCTCCTCCGCTTCCAGCAGCTTCGGGAACCGGGTCCCGTCACTGACGTCAGTCGCAGCCAGCTACGCAGGAGAAGTGCGCCCTCTACATATCCAGCGGCTGCTGGAGAGATAAGCAAACAGCGCACTTCTCTTACGTTAGACTGGCACCGACTGGCTGAAGTGACAGGACCCGGTTCCCGAAGCGTCTGGCAGCGGAGGATGGCAGCGTGGGATCGATCGGAGCGGATGGGGCTGGAGGAAGCCCCAGGTACATATAAAATCTTTTTAATTGTTCAGCTCTGGTACACTTGAACAGCTCAAAAATTAATTATTTACTTTGTTGGTAGTTTGAATGAACCAAATGTTATGTCCCACTGACGTAGCTGCAGTGCTAAAAATTGTAACTCCTTTATTTTAAAATAAGAATAAGAGACTACAGGAAAGTTTTATATACCATTGCCATTATTACACATATAAGGAATTATCTCTTGTTGCATTAAGGACTGTTTGTAATACCTTTGACTGCAATCCCTGCAGTACTAATAGTTTCAAATAGCTTCCCATTTATAAGAGACCTAGAGCGAAGTTGCTAATAATAATAAACCCCACTTCTCATGCAACGAATGAAAGTGGTATCATATTTTAAATCCTTGGGGTCAACTTACAGAAAATGTTTCACCTACTTCATTTAATAGAACCTTATTGATTTTATGGTGCATATGGCTGATTTTCCCCAAACCATTCCACTGAACAGACTCATATTATAAATATTTATGTACTTTTACAAGCTTTGCTTTCTTAACTAACTGTACATCAAGTTGACCAAGGTTTTCTAAGGCCACCATCACTGATTCCAATTCCCTTCTTCGGGCCCCTATGGCATATAAATGACGGTTTAATGCTTCACCATCCCACAAGCGTACCAGGGGCCTCTAAAGGCATTAAAGTACTTTACAGCCATTAACATTAATCATATTTATATTTCACATTCAGTCAGGCTTAACTCACAGTACACATGAAAACCACAATTTTACATTAACAGTCAATAAATATCAATCAGCTAAATTCTTGTCTCCCAGAATCAATATTTACTTTCTGTTTCATACAAACACATTTTTTCTTCTTCTTCTTTTTTTCAAATGAAAGTGATCAGGAAGAAAATTGATGATTACCGTATGTGCGAAAACAAATAAGGCATAATAAACAACATATCTTAAAGGGATTTTCCAGTTTATATTGAATCACTTCAAATAATACCATAGAGTGAGTCCGTCTCACAACTGCCATTCTGATAAAAGGAGCTGTAATGTCACATTTCCCCTGCAGCACCCCCTGCTGGTAAAATCTAGTATTAAGATTGCTTAGGAAACACACAATAAAGTTCATTGAATAAGTTCCACTGATTATGGGCTGGACATATCATAGTGCAGCTAGATATCATCATTTTCCGGGAGAATTTTAGGCTATATTTATAGCCTCAGATTTTGTTTTTTTTGGGAGAACTAAAAATGTGTCCCTTAAAGCTGTATATTCATTTAGGAATAAAAACAGATTTTTTTTTCTCTTTTTCAAATCAGATGAACATGACTACTTTTTTTGTATACAGGGAACACCTGGCTTCTTAATTCTTTCATCTCACATGATTATTTTATTTGGAGGCATGTGACTACTTAGTTCCTTTATCTGGAGAGAGGTAGATAGCACATCTACAGTCTGGGTTGGTGTCCTTGATGTACAGGTGTATAGACCTGGAAAATGGCACCAATGTCCAATGCAATATACCAGTAGAAAATAGTCTGCACGCTTAACCATGACAACCAGAGTGATTTATTACAAGAATTCTATTCTACATATACAGTATGTACATGCATATGGAATTATTGGTATAAACTTCCCCCCATTTTTCTTATTAGTACTTCTGCCTCCACTGCTTGTCAGACCCATGAACCCATGCAACTGGGCCTCACAAAATCACTCGTCTCTTTGGAGGAATGTCAGTTATGTAGAACTTCCAATTTGTGCCTATACTGCAGAGCCACCCACAGGACTATGGAGGTCTCTGCGATTCTGGACTAAGTGGCCTGCTCTTGCAATACAGCTTGCTGATGGAAATTCCTCAAGTCTGGACCCATCACCTAAGAAACACTGCTCCTACTAGTGGCAATCCCAATGGAACACTAGTAAGTGATCGGTTCCAATTGCCTCTCTACTTTTCCTTGCCTGTGACCTACCTAAAGTAACCATGTAGTGAGAGGTATATAGAGGCTGCCATACTTATTTATTTTCTACAATGCTAGCTGTCTGGCTGTTTTATTGATCTTTTTGCTTCAGCAGTGTCTGAATCACATGCATGTAATAAGCATGCAGCTATTGTGAACACATTTCTTCAACTACTCAGTGCACTTGATCTGTATACTTTTTATGGCAGCCTCCATTTCCCTCTCTAATCACAGGGTCACTTTAACCCTTTAGCAGTCAATTTATTTAGAGGCTTGCAAGTGTTCCAGGCCAATTTATTTTAGAACTTTTTTATTTTATTTTAATTCTAATTTGTTACATTTCCTTGCTACTAATTAGTACTGCTGTAATGTGTATTTATGGCCACTTGTCACTAGGGGGCAGTGTGAGACAATAACCGAGGACTTCTGCTTTCATATATGATTTCTATATTGTCTCCTAGCAGAGAGACATCAAAGCATTCAAAGAATTGACAGCACAACGAGTTCTGCTGGCTGAGGTCAAAAGCAGTGCACTTATCTCAAACCAGGTAATTACGTAGAAGCTGCTAATGGGTTAAGAACACCCCTCCAAGAGCATGCTGCATCTGCTCTGTGACTTGAAAGGCGAATGTTCAGCATTGATGACCCAGTTCATCATGAAAGAGACCGGCTGTGATGGCTGATGCTGCTGAGGATCCCAATTGCTGACATCTGGCATGCCAAGGGGTTCCAGTTCAAAAGGTGCTGTAGTGTTCACTTCTGTGGTGGGTCCCGACTTCTGGGCAGCATTCAGCAGGGCTGGTCAAAAAAAATCTGGTTGTCACAGAAGCATCCGGCCTCAGCGGCCCTTACTTCCAGATTAGCATCTGGCATCATGTAGGGGCTGAACCAAAGGTGTCCCTGCTGTGGTGGAGCAGCAGCAGCCGTTGGATTGATGGAATGGATGGATTGATGAAGCCAGTATCCAGCGAATCCAAAGATGTCCTGATCGGCGCAGTGTCTTCCTGTTTCAATATTTTTATTTTTTCCTGGGTAGCAGCGGTGGACTCCCCAAAGCCAGTACCTGCACAGACAAGTGACCCAGGCATAGGCAAGGTGGAAAAAACTCCAGGTCTCGAACACCCCACCAACCGCACCAATGTACCAATTGGTACAGAAGCTAATGAATAAACATAAAAAAAAAATCTACTCCTCTTAAACGTCAAAAGAACTAAAAACTGGACAGTCAAGATGACTTACTGTACTCTAAACTCCTTACTTTGGGTGATACACTTACCTGCTAGCTGCTGCTGTACTGTCTGCCCATTCTGGAACTCTGTAAGGCACTGACCTTGCTGGAAGAAGAATCTCACTTACTTGATTCCCTGCCTAGTAATGAATCCAAAGAATAACAAGGTAAATATAATGGTTTTTGTGTGCAGAAGAGACAACATTAAAGTGGAACTAAACTAACAACTAGCTCAAATTTAAAAAAAGGAGCTCTAGTTCAATCGTGATAAATTGAGTGTTTAATTTGTGCCCCTTTTACACTTATCAGGTCTCCGAATTCCCTGAAACAAACAAATTGACTTGTTTGGTCAAACTTAATAGAGGCATGTTCAATCAATACCACCCATCAGTGCATTTCTCTGGAAGCCTGGCATGATCTATGAGGGCTCTTTCACATCTGAGCCCATTTTGTGCGTTTTGACGCAAAGTCAAAACTTTACATTAACCAAGGTAAAATGAAAGTCCATAGACTTTCATTTTACCTTTCACATCTGACGCTGCATTTTGGTGCGTTGCGGTTTGACGCATCCGGGAGCTTTTAATCCTCGGAAGCCGGCGGTTTCCTGCCGGGTGAATAAATAACTACCACCGCTAACATCCCGACGACACACCGCAGGCCATAACTTGTGCAGGAGAACGACTCCTGCACGCATTCACAGATGTGAAAGAAGCCTCAGGGCTACACAGCAAAGTGGCAAAGGACTTTAAACTTTGGACACCATATAATACAAAGGATATAACTGGGAAAAACTTATAAGGGCCATAGTGCAACCCCTCGCTTGGTTAGGATTGTTTTTCAGACACTAGATTGTAAGATCCTCTGGAGGCAGAGACCAATGTAAAAGCACTATAGGGAGTGTTCACCAAGCTGCAATAAAATGTATGTGCGCATACAGTTACACAAACTACATAACACACTTTACATAGTTACACAAACTAGCGGTATACATACAATGGGCTTGATTCACAAAGCGGTGCAAAGTGTTTGCACGCCTGTGAAAAGCCCTTTATCACGCCTAAACTCAGTTTAGGAGTGATAAGAAGAAACTCGCGCGATCTCCCGCGCGCAAAGTTTTGCGCGCGTAGCGCACCGCGCTGCGCGCGCAGTGTGCCGTGCTTCGCGCGCAGCGTCCATTGAGCCCTATGGGACTTTGTGCGCGCAGCGCGGTGCGCTACGCGCGCAAAACTTTGCGCGCGGGAGCTTCGCGCGAAGAGCAGCACAAATCGGTGATAACTCAGCTTTGCACCGCTTATCACGCCTAAAGTCTTTTAGGCGTGATAACTGAGTTATCACCGCTTTGTGAATCAAGCCCAATGTATGCGTTGCATGTGCAATGCACATTATTGAAATCATGTAATGTGTGTCATACAAACAACGCACCCATTGTGTCTGCGAATGCACATTATACTACAGCTGTGTATAGACCCCTGTTTAGATTGTTAGCTATCAGGGATATATGAATGAACGGAGTAAACACAAAGTTGGAAAATAAAAGCCATTTCACTTCTTACAAATACACATGCCCCTTTGAGTACACACAAATTGAAAAATAAACAGCATTCACTTCTCCATGGAACTCGTTAGGACCTCCTGGGAAAAGACATACATTTGTTATTGTGAACTTAAATGACCGTTGATGTTGCTGCATAGAGACACGTGTAAATAAAGCAAGCCCATTATTACATGTCACCATTTGTTTCTTTATATGAATACTCCACAACTTTGTTTACTCATTTCTCTGAGTAAAAAAACTGTTCTGTTTATGAGAGTTGTAAACTTGCTAGAAAATCGGAAACTGAGCAGGTCAAAAGGCTAAGAGGGTCAAATTGCTCTAACTTTATACAGTTATTGCTACATCGTCTCTTAATATTAAAGGACAAAATAGCTGTTTGTTTAAAGAGACTCCGTAACAAAAATTTTAGCAGTATTTCTCATATTCTACAAGTTCCTAAGGCTGTTCCATTGTGCTCTGGCTTACTGCAGCACTTTCTACTTGCACGGTCTTTGTAATAAATCAACTTATCTTTCCCCTGTCGGACTTGTCACTGCTGACTGTCTGGAAGGCTGCCAACTCTTCAGTAATGTGAACAAGTTAACTCCTTCCAAGCCCCTCCAGTGCTCCTGTGATTATTCCTCACAGACAATGTCCCTGCTCTCACTGTCAGCTTGTCTGCTATCTGTGAGGCTGATAAACACAGACTGATAAACTGAACAAAGAATAGCTGGCTGATGAGGAAGCTGCCTGTCAGGCTGACACGAGTGCAGACCCGAGACTACAGGCTCTAAAGACACAGCTTGTCATGCTTCATTGACACAAAGCTCTTTCAAAACTTGCACATAACCTCTGGAGACTGAATTCAATGTGTAACTCACTGAATTCTCTGTGTACTCACTGTGTATTAACTGAGTTCACTGCTCTGCTGATATACTTCCTGTTTTGGTGGCCATCTTTTCTGTTTACAAAACAGTTTATAAAACAATTTTCTCACCCTCTTTATTGCAGCGGAGAGCAGCAAAAATAATACAGAGGGGGCTAGGAGATGACCCCAAACAGGCAGGGATGTTTGTTTATACTTCATTTTGTGAATACAGATTCGCTTTAAAGGGAAATCCGACTTTTGGTGAGGATATCGCAGCACATTCAGTTTAGTGGAGAAGAAACTATAAGTTTGCCTGTGAGATGATTCCCTCTGGTCCATTGTCTACCTAGATTGGCAATTATTTTCTCTATCTATGCTGCTGTCACACTCATACTAGTGACACAGACATACTTCCCATTATTCTAAGAGGAACACTTTAAAGCGGTATCGTCACCATAAAAATCAAATTTCAACAGCAACTGGCCTGAGTGTATTAAGTGATAAAGATGCTAAGCCTGCATTTAAAACTTTCAAAACTTTTTCTGCTGTTATTATTTGGAGTTATCACATACTTAAGGAAACACTGGCCCTTTAGTAGTCGTGCCAAAGAATTGCATGCTGGGGGTTCTTTGTATCTATAATCTGTTCCTCCTCTTCCCTTTATTTCCCTGCCAGCTTCTTATCTGAAACCAAATCCCCTACTGACTTGTGTTTACAAGCAAGGCTGAGGCGACTCAGCGATTGGAGGAGACAAGAAAAAAAGTAAAGGGCAGAAATGACATCACGAGTTAGCCTTAACTGTGGGCAAAAGACATGGCCCCCACCAGGAACAGAATTCTCGTAATTTTCTATATAACATTCACTGAAATCAAAACGTGGACAGTATAATACATGTGTTATGTAAGTAGATCAAGTATTTATCTACTTATATATGTGTTTTTTTCCCTGGCATAGTATGGCTGATCCTACTGCTTTAAGAGTTGCCCCTGCCACAACTAGCCACGCCCCACTACACCCCTCATTATGCATATTACAAAGAATTCAGAAGAAAAACATGTAGTTTTATCATTCAAACCACACTGGTCCTTTCTATCATCATTTATCATCTATTTACTTTAACATTTGTAAATAAGAAATACATCAATTTAAATGATGGGAATAACATTTAGCGTCATTTTTTCTATAGAAAAATAATAAAATTCCATAGATGTGTACATGGGTCCATCTAAAAATGGCGCAGGGAGAAAAATGGCGCACCGTTCTGCCGATGAATGTATCATAAAACGCTATTTACCGTTTTTAATGTAAATACATTAAAACGGTAACAAACATTTTATGATACATTTATTGCGAAACGGTGCGCCATTAAAAAATGCAGTAGTATAGTATAGGCAGTGGGGGTTGGGGGGAGAGAGGCAGTGGGACACTGGAGGGAATAGACATACAGAGGCGGATCTGGAGGCGTGCACATAGGGCAGCTGCTATAGGCGCCCCTTGTCACTCACCTCCAAGGGGGCGCATAAGTTATCAAAACATCACCCCTCCCTCACAGTCAGGTCTGGCTTGTTCACATGATGGGGATTTAGCTGGCTGCTGCTGTGTTACCGTTACGCTGGCCCATGCACAGTAGTAGGAGACACGGCTACAGTCACCTTCCTGCTGCTTACATTGTCGCCCCGGCAACGTCTCGCATCTTCCTTCTGATTGGAGCCCTGCTGCTCCCGCTGAGACTGATGGGAGTGGGAGAGCAGAGAACAGTGTGTGTAGCTGCCGAGTTCCGTAGTGAGTGTGCAGTGTGCACTTTGCTGAGGCAGGCATAGACAGCCAGAGAGAGATCTAAACTGGAAGCAGCCAGTGAATGCTTTCACAAGCAGGAGACAGTGCAGCTGAAGTGACACGGATGACAGCCATGTGTAATGTGTGAAGTTACCGAAGCAGAGAGGAGCTCCGGACAATTTAGATAAGAGGTTTATTTGCCTTTCCTGTTCTGTCCTCTTTCTACCTCCCAGCATGGGCTCTCCCCCGTCTGCTCTCTCTCTCTCCTGGAAAGTGCAGTAAGTTGGTGTGTTTATACATGTCCCTGGCAAACGGGACCGGTGAAGTGATACCTCCATTTCCACCCAGTGTTTCCCTCCTGTTCATCTTCCTTTTTATCTGTTCCCCTTCCTTCTTTCCTGTGTTTTTACCCTTTTTTGCCCTCTCATTTGTGTTCACCCTCTGCTTTCCACACTTCCCACTCTCTTCCATTTCCCCATCCCACTCTCCACCTCACTTTCCCCCTCCTCTTTCTATCTACTGTCCCTCCCTTAAAAGGGACTTTTAAGTGGAATGAATCTAGCTAGTTTAACTTACCCGGGGCTTCTTCCAACCCCTTGAAGTTCCTCTGTGCCCTCACTGTCATCCCGCTATTCCGTTCAACCGCTGTCCCCTCCAAAAGCTGGCAGAGTCCACCAAGTCTTGGGCCACTAATGCCCTGCCCCATGCCTCTTCAATCACTCTCAGATGGCTGGGAGTGTTCTGCGCATGCGCAGTAGCAATTTTTACCTACTGCGCAAATAATTCTTCCAGCCGTTGGAGCGTGATGGAGAAGGCACACAGCACAAGGCCGCACAGGCAGCTTTCGGAGGGGCAGAGCGGCTGATGGAGCAGCAGGGAATGACAACGAGGGACCAGAAGGACTTCAGGGGGCTGGAAGAAGCCCCAGGAAAGTAGCTTGCGACATTGCATTCTCTTAAAATGTTCCATCTTGAGGCACCTGGCTGTATTTTTACTGGGAAATGAGACTGTGCATGGAAGGGGGGGGGGTGCAATTTCAGTATTTGCCATAGGCTCTTTTTTACCAAGATACGCCCCTGTAGGCATAGGTGGAGGATGTATGTAATATGCATACATTACCTTGTCCTGGGACCGATCGCTCCTTCACACCGCTCCACCGGCGTACCTACCGGGGATGCGACCCCCTCAGCCGCAGGGGGGCCCGGGGCTGCTCTGGGGCCCGCTCACTGTGCACGGGGGGAGCGCTGCTCTGGACCCCCCAGCAAGGTGCTCAACTGGCCGCAGCGTCTGATAGACGCTGCGCCAGTTCATTCCCCTCAGCCCCGCTCCAGCAGCCTGCATAGTCTCCGGCAGGCAGAGCAGGGCTACGGCAAGATGGCCGCCGAAGCCCTGTACTGGAGACTATTTGTGTCTCCAGTACAGGGCTTCGGCAGCCATCTTGCCGTAGCCCTGCACAGTGCCTGTCAGCGCGGGAGATGTGCTGCAGTGCACAGGAGGATCGTCGGGGAGCTAAGAGGCCTGGAGAGACTCCTGACAGGTAAGGAATGTTTTTTTACAGGGGCATTTTTTTTCTGGTGTCTGCTTCCCACATTACGATATTCTGGTGACTGACTGCTGCCCACATTAGGATTTTCTGGTGTCTGCTGCCCACATTAGGATTTTCTGGTGACTGCTGCCCACATTACGATTTTCTGGTGTCTGCTGCCCACATTACGATTTTCTGGTGTCTGCTGCCCACATTAAGATTTTCTGGTGACTGCTGCCCACATTACGATTTTCTGGTGACTGCTGCCCACATTGCAATTTTCTGGTGACTGCTGCCCACATTACGATTTTCTGGCCCACATTACGATTTTCTGGTGAACACTGCCCACGTTATGATTGTCTGGTGAATGCTGTCCACGTTACGATTTTCTGGTGAACTCTGTCCACATTACGATTTTCTGGCCCACATTACGATATTCTGGTGAACGCAGTGCCCACATTACGATTGTCTGGTGAATGCTGTCCACGTTACAATTTTCTGGTGACTGGTGTCCACGTTACAATTTTCTGGTGACTGCTGCCCACGTTACAATTTTCTGGTGACTGCTGCCCACGTTACAATTTTCTGGTAACTGCTGCCCACATTACGATTTTCTGGTGAACTCTGCCCACATTATGATTTTCTGGCCCACATTACGATTTTCTGGTGAACTCTGCCCACATTACGATTGTCTGGTAAAATGCTGCCCACTTTACAATTAATTTACAGTGAAACGCTGCCCCATTACGATTATTTGGCACCTATGGGGGGGGGGCCCCATCCAAATATTCGCAGGGGGGCCCAGTGATTTCTATTTACGCCCCTGCACCGCTCCTTCACTTCTTCCGTTAGTTTGCTGTAGTCCTGCAGTCAGCCAATCACCATGCGGGGACTGAAACCACATGGTGATTGGCTGGCTGCAGGACTACAGCAAACTAACGGAAGAAGTGAAGGAGCTAAGTGAAGGAGCGAATGTATGCATATTACACACATCCTCCACCTATGCCTATTCACTCCAGTGTCTGCTGCCTCTCTCTCCCCTGACCCTTACTGCCCTCTGCATTTTTTTAACACTTATAATGCTATTTAGCGTTATAAGTGTAAGGCACACCGCCTGCGCCATTTTTTAACACTTATAACGCTAAATAGCGTTATATAATTAAAGTCAATGCAGCGCCATTTTGATTCCCCTGGCGCTAAGTGCCATTTTTATCTGTCACGCTGTACATCAGTCCTGAAAGAAGACAAATGAGGAAAAAAGGGACAGAGGGATTTGGTTTCCAAAGAGGGACTGGCCCACCGAACAAGGGCCAGTTGGGAACTATGCACAGGGTCTTCAGGGCCTTCTACTCTAGGTATCTCAGTGGTAATGAGTTGGCTGCCCTGTCAATGAAGGTGTTTTCCATTGCCTCCAGTAATTTAATATCTTGGAAGTGGAAGGACGCAGAAGCCGTTTTGGAGGTGGCACAGTAATGATGTCACACATCGAGCCAGTGCTGCTGGAGGAGAAAAGGGGTTCTAAACAAAGCCAAAGGTCACAGAATACTTCCTGGAAAGTCAAGTCTATTGTTTTCTCTCCATAGTATTAATTTGCAGAGCCTGAAGAATTGCCTTAATGGCAAACATTTCAGTTTCTTTACTTGGATTTTAAGAGCATGCAGAATACAGTAATTCCATGGATGAAAAACTGATAGATTGGAGTGTCAAAGTTTTCTGCCAGTCAATGGCTGCTCTCTGCAGCTAATTGCCCATGCAGCAATATACGAGTTACTGGACAATCTGTACTTAAAACAGTGTCCTGCAGTTATAGCTGCCAAGAATTGCAGTTGCTATCACTTTTGTGAATTCTTAGCAGCTGGTTGCAAATGGAAAAGTGAAAGATTTTTAAAGCCACTTTCAATTACAAAAATACTTGTGCAGCCCACATGTAGGTTTTGGGACAATTTTATAAGAAGGCTGAATTTCCCTTTAAATCTCCCTTCTGAGAAAACATGAAGCCTCCGACTCTGACCATTACCTAGAATGGCAATTAAAAGGGTAAAAATAAACCCGCAGCCTAAATGGCAACCTCAAGTCTCTTTTACCGATCACAACACTTGTTACAGTCCCCACACTGATTGCAGGAGATCCCCTACCTACATATAACATACTTGTAGATAAGATGACAGTTATAGACCAAAAATATGGAATAAAAGTTAATGGGACAAGCGAGTATAAATTAAGATCTCGCTTTTGCATGGATTTGGCTCCTCAGCCCTGCATACAGAGTACTCATTGGAAATGTGCATGTGCTGCAGAGTATAAACTGTTGGAAGCATGCCCATAATTATAACTCCCTGCTCTGGCAGCAGTTCTGCATCTCAGCTGCAGCTTTAAAGAGAATCTGTATTGTTAAAATCGCACAAAAGTAAACATACCAGTGCGTTAGGGGCAGGGCCGGATTTGTACTTTCCAGTGCCCTAGGCCTGCTGTCATCTACCGCCCCCCCCCCCCCCCCCCCCGCCGCCACCACCACTACCAAAAAACATTCTGACCAACACTGGCTATCGATCATTGGTTTGAATGGGCTCATTTCAGTTGTGCTGCTCTGCCTCCCATTCAGCCAAGAATCAGAGGATGCTCTGCCTGCTCAATAATTCCTGCAATTTGTGCTCCTGCCCGAATGTGCACAGCAGCCAATAGTGTTCTGGGAATGCATACTTGAGAAATTACGCTGATATATGTACTTGTCAAGAATGCATAACACTATACTGGCGTTGGTTGCTGTGCACATCTGGGCAGGAGCAGAAAACTTGCGCAAGTCGCAAGTGGCCAGAGCATGCGCTGCTTCTTTGTCCTCCGTGCGACTGGCTGCAGTCATAGCCACATACAGGTGACAGGGAGCGTGAGTGGCCAGAGCATGCGCTGCTTCTTTGTCCTCTGTGAGACTGGCTGCAGTCATAGCCACATACAGGTGACAGGGAGCGTGAGTGGCCAGAGCATGCACTGCTTCTTTGTCCTCTGTGAGACTGGCTGCAGTCAGAGCCACAAACAGGTGACAGGGAGCGTGAGTGGCCAGAGCATGCGCTGCTTCTTTGTCCTCTGTGTGACTGGCTGCAGTCATAGCCACATACAGGTGACAGGGAGCGTGAGTGGCCAGAGCATGCACTGCTTCTTTGTCCTCTGTGAGACTGGCTGCAGTCAGAGCCACAAACAGGTGACAGGGAGCGTGAGTGGCCAGAGCATGCGCTGCTTCTTTGTCCTCTGTGAGACTGGCTGCAGTCATAGCCACATACAGGTGACAGGGAGCGTGAGTGGCCAGAGCATGCGCTACTTCTTTATCCTCTGTGCGACTGGCTGCAGTCAGAGCCACATACAGGTGACAGGGAGCGCGAGTGGCCAGAGCATGCGCTGCTTCTTTGTCCTCTGTGCGACTGGCTGCAGTCGGAGCCACCAACAGGTGACAGGGAGCGCGAGTGGCCAGAGCATGCACTGCTTTTTTGTCCTATGTGAAACTAGCTGCAGTCAGAGCCACAGACAGGTGACAGGGAGCGTGAGTGGCCAGAGCATGCGCTGCTTCTTTGTCCTCTGTGCGACTGGCTGCAGTCATAGCCACAAACAGGTGACAGGACAGCTCAATGGAGAGAAACAGAGAACAGGTAAGTAGCAAACATCCTGTCAATACCCACTTTGGATGTTTGGTTGTAATTAGAGCGGACCTGAACTCAGAACTTCCTCTCTGCTTCAAAAGATACACAATAATATAACCTTTAAAAAACATTTCTTTGTTACAGCTGATACAAATCCTGCAATAAATCGTCAGTGTCTACTTCCTGCTTTCATGGAAGCAGACATATTGTTAACATCCTGTGCTTTCAAATTAGCTTAGATGTTGTGGCAGTCAGGGGACACAGGAGAGATCAAATTACAACGTCAGATTAGATACAGATGAGGGGGAATTACACAGGCTCTCTAAAAAAATACAAGGTAGTTTTTTCTATGTTTTCCTTCTGTCCTGCGCAAGAGTTCAGCTCCACTTTAAAGCATCTGAATGATATTTATTTATATTTGAAAAATCTATGTATCTCTTTTGAATGCTGAAAGTACATATGGTGGTTTGCTCTAACATATGGACAGTATACGGGAACAAAGTCTTAAGAAGGCTTATTCACAGAAAGATTACTTTTTTTCTTTTAAGCCAATAAATGGTATCATCCTCATTCAAAACTCTCTGCTTTCGCTGATGGCTAAAATGGTACAATGTTTTACTGCTACAGGAAAGGAGAAGGATGCCAAACTATACAGACTAGCATAGAGGTAGTAACAGCTCAGGTGACAGTGACAGTTTAGCAATGAAAGTAAAGCAAACAGCATTTTTATTCCTCTCATAGATGGTAGGAACAGAAAATGAGCCAGGAAAGAGTTAACTGAGACCACTGCTGGCTAGGAAGAAAAAAAAACCCTATAAATTTAAGTAGACTAGAGATAAGAAAGTGTAATTTACAGCTGCTGGGGTCAGTGTGTCACAACTGTAAAGGAGAAAGTGAAGAAATTAGCAGGGTTCACTGATGTCTTTGAATGCCTACATTAAAACTCAGCGGAACTTAGTTCTATCTGCTTTGTAATGTAAATCCCTGGTATTTCTCACATCAACTTGTATGATCATGATAAGAGGAATTGATCATCAGATGAGGTGACAGCAGATGTTGATTGAGAGAGCGACTTGCTGGAATTGGGGAACTCTGGAATTCAGCTATTAGTGCAGAGCAGGGCGCTGGCTGGCTGCGCTGCGGGACCAGAAGAGGTGATTAATTTTGACATATGACCTCTTCTCTCTCCAAGTCATGCCGCCCTTCTTATCTTATCTGATTTTATCGCCCTAGGCCGTGACCTTTGTGGCCTTTCCAGAAATCCGGCCCTGCTTAGGGGACATCTCCTATTACCCTCTGTCACAATTTTGCCGCTCCCCGCCGCATTAAAAGTGGCCACCAAAACAGGAAGTAGGTTGATGTACAGTATGTCCACACATAGAAAATACATCCATACACAAGCAGGCTGTATACACCCTTCCTTTTGAATCTCAAGAGATCATTTGTGTGTTTCTTTCCCCCTGTTCTCATGCACTGAAGTTTCAGGCTGCTTGTTTCTTCCTGCAAACAGCTTTGCCCTTGTCTGTAATTCCTCCGTATGTGAAAGCCCAGCCAGCTCAGAGGACGATTTATCCAGCTTGTAAAAGATAAGAGAGAAGAGAGAAGCTGCTCTAATCTAAATAATACACAGGCAGTGTGCATAGAGGGGCCTGGAAGGGGGAGTTCATAGTAGAACCACAACACTGAAGAACTTGGCAGCCTTCCAGACACAGGCCGACAAGTCTGACAGGGGAAAGATACATTGATTTATTACAGAGACAGTGATAGTATTAAGTGCTGCAGTAAGCCAGAACACATTAGAATAGCTTTTTGAACTTGTAGGATGATAAAAAACAGGATGCAATTTTTGTTACGGAGTCTCTTTAAATTCCCGGTGAGAGCTCTTGGCCTCACTGTCATGTGACCACAGGGACTGGTCACACCTTTTTCCTGCCGTTTTTTGAGGGAAAAGGTCATCGTCACATGGAATTATCTGTATTTGCGGTGCACACAATCAGGGTGCTGAGACACACATAGCTATATTATGCTATTACACTTGTTGGGTATTACTTACTAATTATTTTCACATAATAATTTCAAAGCTCTTATTTTATTTCTATATAACACTGTACAGAACAAGCTGTTGACCCAACACTACTGAAAATCTATAACAAAAAACATCACTTTTTTTTTAATTTTCTGTATATAAATGAAATAAAGCACAATATTAAATCTAAAAGTTTTTTCCCCCAACATAATTTCTTTATTGTACAGTATTTGCTATTCCTAACACATCTGCTTTGAAAAAAATATATGGCTTCCATTAAGTGATCTGCAATGTGCATTTTAACCTCCTTGCCGGTCTAAAAAATCCGGCAAGGAGGCAGCGCCGCACTTTTTTTAATTTTTTTATTTTAAATCATGTAGCGAGCCCAGGGCTCGCTACATGATAGCCGCTGAGCGGCGGCATCCCCCCACCCATTCCGATCGCCTTCGGCATTCAGAGTATGCAGGAAATCCCGTTGAGAACGGGATTTCCTGCAGGATTTCCTGCAGGGCTTCCCCGGTCGCCATGGCGACGGGGCGGGATGATGTCACCGACGTCATGGACGTCACCGACGTCATGGACGTCGGGGCGTCACAGGGAATCGCGAACCGCCCCTCAGCGCTGCCTGGCACTGATTGGCCAGGCTGCGCAGGGGTCTGGGGCGGGGGCGGCTCGGCGCGGCGGGTAGCAGCGAACCGGCGGCGAGCGGCGGCGATTGCGTACTACACGCAGCTAGCAAAGTGCTAGCTGCATGTAGGAAAAAAAAATTATGCAAATCGGCCCAGCGGGACCTGAGAAATCCTCCTGCGCAGGTTACCCCGAGCTGAGCTCGGGATAACCAGCAAGGAGGTTAATGATACACTGCACGTAAAAAAACAAAACATAGAAATGGTAAAAGTACTCCCTGAAGACAGGAACTCAATAAAACAGGACCTTTTAGGCACAGATGAGCATTCAATCAGTTACACTGGCCTAACAGGGCCGGGCCGAGGCATAGGCTGGAGAGGCTCCAGCCTCAGGGCGCAGTGTAAAAGGGGGCGCAGAATTCATTCAGCTGTCATTTATAATTGTGTTTGAATCAGAAAGAAATAAGAAAAGGGGATACATGGCAGTGACTGCAAGCCAGATAACTACATATTAAGGTGTTGGGGAGGTTGTGGGCCCTGTGGCGCCTCTTAGTCTAATAGCAATCAGTGTGTGATGGCTGGGGTGGCAGGGATGGAGGGGCGCACTTTGGTGTCTAAGCCTTGGGTGCTGGAGGACCATGTCCCGCCTCTGGGCCTAATATACTGTACTTTTAACATGTACACAAACTGTTCAACGGGTGTGATTAGTCTGACTTAATGATAATTATTGCGCTATTAGGCACTATCATGTTCCATGGCTCTGTGCAATTAAGATGATACAATAAATACATACACAGCTTACATGTAAATGCTGTGTGAGATCACATAGCAAGGTATACACAGCAAAACCAGAAGCTAGATCCTAGAAGTATTCTGTATTAGTAACATGCAAACTTAGATGCGAGAACAGAGCATCACTCTGTCGGGTAATCTTGATAGTGGCATAGCCTACCCGGTGGCCGGTTCTCCTTGAACCACAGCAAACCTCCCCCACCTTATTAACATACCTTTTTCCCATAACCTGAAGAAAACCACGCGGACTACCTGGCATTGGATACATTTTCGGCCAAAGCAGCCCATTTATTTAAAACCAAAACATAGTTAATGAACAAACTTTCCAATAACACAGATATCTTCTTTATTCACATCAAACATAAACAGTAACAAAGAGCACTGAGGTAAGGGGTCCGGAGGCACCACTTAAGATCCGTAAAAACCTTCCAAAAACCTGGCGATGCAGCCTTGAACCGGCCCCTGGCCGCGTTCACCTGGCTCGGGGACAACTGCACGCCCCCTTAAAGCGACACTTCCGTCGAATCGTCTCTCTTGTAGGTTTGTCCCTCGACAATCCTTTTCCCAATCCTCTCTACCTCCAGAGCCCCTACCCCTCCACCACGAGCGGGTATGACGCCTCAAACCCGTGAGGCCCCCAACCTCAGGGCTCGCTGGATCCCATCCTCTATTCCTAACGCCCACAAATCCATCCCGATATCAGTGAGATGCACTCCGTCCCTTTCCAAGAACAAATGTGTCTCCTCCTCCAACTCAAAGTGCCTGATCGCCAAGCCCCCATTCCTAATAAAGAATTTTGACACTTCCTTATTTAATTTCACTCTCACCCTGTTAACCTTGCTAATGGACCTGGCCAACCTCCACGATGTCCTGGCTACCACATCAGACCACACTATGATCCTGTCTGGGAAAAGTGAACTAATTCGTAGAAAGTCAAACTTTATGTCTTTTACTATTACCCTTGTGGATCTGGAAGCAGGGTCGTTCCCCCCGACATGAAGAACCAATATGTCAGGAGCCCTATCAAGTCTGGAAAATCTGTGTATCTCAGGCATGACCCTAGACCACACCATGACCGGAAAACCGAGCCACCGTATACAGACCTGCTCCCTGGGGAAGCCGAGCTGCCGACCTTCTGGCCTCACCTCTGCCCGCTTTGCTCCACTATTGACAAAAGAATGTCCAAAAATCCACACCAAGATCTGCGGACCTGTAACATACAAATCACAAAAAGTCTAACAGCATGTGTCCTTATGACACGCAAAAAACTTTTTTTTTTTTTGTATTTTGTATTATTCATTCTAACAAAACAAATGTGGCCTAACATAGGACTTGTAACGAGCAGATTACCATCTTCCTATCTTTTTAATAATGCTCTCACTAAGCCCCCACCTCGATGCCTCCGTGGCTGCGCCTATCCTAAATGAGTGGGAGGCAAACTCGCTGGCCTGAAGCCCAAGACGGCTCAACCACTTCCTGAAAATGGCGACAAACTGAAACCTTGATAAGGAGGTACCATCTCTATGGACCAAAAATGAAGGAGCCGCCAAAGACCGGATGGCCCCAAAGCTTCCACTGCGTCATAAGGACATAGTGGGCCGTCCATCCGAAAAAGAGAGATGTACCTACCCTTTAGAAAACCGCAAGCGAATAACGACGGAATCACTGCCCACCCTAACATCTTCAGCGAGGATGCCTCCCACCTTGGACTTGCTGTTCCTCACTAGCTCCCCAATTCTAAATGCACCAAAAAATGCCAAAATAAACCTTGTCCTAAACAAACTTACCTCAAATGCCGATGAGCAGACCCCCTCCAGCATCAGTACCAATTTCCCTAACAACTCAAAAGACACCGGCCGCCTGGAATCCCTACGCACCACCCCCGCCCTGAACCCCTTCAAAGCCTGCCGCACTCTAAAGTCCTTTGTCGCATCCTGAAAACCCCTGATCTTAAACCAGAAAGCCAATGCTGATAGTCTCTTTGACATAGCCGATGACGAAACTCCCTCCGAGAAACACCTCCCCACGAAGTATAGCAGCAGACAAAGCCTGTCCTCCTGTGAGCGACAGCCGCCCACCTGGACCATCAAGGCGTCCCACGTGTTCCAGACAACCGTGTACGCCGCCCATGAGGATGCTGACAAAGATTTTTTGATCAAGTCAGATACTGCCCGAAAGGAATTCTCCACACCGATGATGGGCAATCCGCCCCACTCTCGTCCGCTGATGGAGCCGCTGCTCGGAATCTGGCCCACTGGAATCGAGAGAGGGCATCAGCAATAATGTTATCAACTCCGGGCAGATGCACAGCGATAATCTGAGTATTCAGTCGCAAACAATCCAACACTAACTGCCGCATCAAGCAAATAACTGGAGGCGTCGGCGATGATGCCGAAAAATTGTTAATTGCCGTCACCACACCCATGTTATCACAGTTAATTCTGATCGTCCTGTCTACCAATCTCTGCCCCCACAACCAGAATGCCACTACGATGGGAAGTAGCTCCAACAGTACCAGATTAGAGGTAAAACCTGCCTCCATCCAGGATGTGTCCCAGGCGGAGGCACACCAGCATCCTGCCAAAAAACCGACTGTGCCCGATGCGTCCGTGAATAACTCAAGATCAACGTTACTCACCAACTCCTGAATCCGTAAGGGTCTCCTATTAAACTCTTCCAAAAATCTGGCCCATACCCAAAGATCGCTCCGCAGCTCCGCCGATAAGCGGATACGATGGTGTGGAGAGGATGCCCCCGCTATTGCCATGGACAATCGCCTGCAGAATATACGCCCCATGTGCATAATTCTGCAGGCGAAATTCAATTTACCGATTAACGACTGCAACTCCCGCAGGGTAATTTTCTTTCTTTGTAAAGCCATTGTTACCGCCGCCATTAAATCCTCCACCTTGTCCTGAGGTAACCTACATTCCATGGCCACCGTGTCAATAGTGATGCCTAAGAATTTCATAGACTTCCTTGGGCCCTCTTTTTTGTCCTCAGCCAACAGTACTCCAAAAAGCGCGCGCACATGTCTCATTGCAGCAAGAGCGGAGGCGCACTCTCCAGCATCCACTGCTCCCATAAACAAAAAATCATCCAAGTAGTGGATAATAGATTGCACACCTGATACCTCCCTCACCACCCATTCCAGAAAACAGCTGAACTTCTCAAAATATGAACAAGAAATGGCGCACCCCATAGGAAGACACCTGTCTACTGTGAGAAAACGCGGAAAAGCCGCCGCATGTGCTCAGAACAAGGCGGCTGATTCCGCATCCAACGCGGCAGTTTGCACGCGTAGGCCTACGCCTGCCAGTATGGCTGAACGCGGAGAAACCGCCGCATGCCCTGATAGCGGTGTGGCTGGTTCCGCGTCCAGCGCGGCGGGTGGTACGCTAGACATGTCTGGTGTGGCTGGGACTGATAGTCCACACAGGTTCAGAAGGAAGCTGAGAGGCAGAACTTTTATCACAGCCAGAAGGGAGTCAGCTGACCAAGCCGGTCAGCTGACGATTCAACCAGTTCCCATTGGTCCAGCGCTTAGGGGAGGCGCTGGAGAGCGCTGGGCTATATATACTGGGTGCTGGGCATTCGCTGGTTGTCTGCCGTTGCGATCACTATGTGGAAGCACTCAGACCTTATTGTCAGAATCTGTGTTATCATTCTGTTATACTTCAGACAAGTTCCAGGGTGTTGATGATCAAGGACCTCACACCCAAAATTAGGGACTTATGTTACCATTCTATTATACTTCAGACTAGTTCCAGGGTGTTGATGATCACGGAGCTCACACCCAAGACTAGGCATTGTTTATTATCTGTTATGACTTTCTGCTTTCCTGACCACTCTTCTGTTCACTGATTCAGTACTTTGGTATATCTGATACTCTGTTACCAAACCCTGCTTGCCTTAGGATTACCAAATCAGCCTCCTGTCTTTGTACTTTGTATGTCCGTGTGTTGCCGACCTGGCTTGTCCGACCTTGAGAGCTATCTCCTCAGTTAAGAGATAGTTCACAGATCAGTCAGTGACATCCTCCTTTTGGTGTCACTCACGCTCTGGTCCTGCCTCTCCCAGTCTGACTCCTCCCTGCGGGAGATTCTCAGGCTGCTGAAAGGTACTCATACTCAAGCAGTATTCCTTACTGCCTTTGTACCTGTCCTCCTGATATTGTTCTCAAAGTATTACTGTTGCACCAAACACTCATATCTCTCAGGTGTCCAGAGGTTAGTAGTATATCTGATTATCGGTGATACTGCAGATCATCAATAATCAGGTATATATCTGTATTTTTGGTGATACGGCAGATTACCAATAATTAGATCCTCTCTGTGTTACACCGATCCTTACATCTACGAAGTATTCGCCCTTCCAATAGTACCCTAGCAAACGGAAGCTAACCGGGTGCACTGGGAGCAACCGAAATGTGGCCTCAATGTCAGTCTTTGCCAACAAAGTTCCTGCTCCCAAACGCTTCACCCAACGCAAGGCCACATCAAAAGATGTGTATGCCACCGATGTGTCTTGGTCCGACAGGCCATCGTTAACTGACGCTCCCTTCGGAAAAGACAAATGATGGATGAGCCGAAAGGAACCAGGTTCCTTTTTTGGCACAACACCCAGGGGCGATACCACCAAATTGTCTAATGGTTTATTTACAAATAGGCCGGCAATTCTGCCTGCCAACAATTCCTTGTTCAGCTTTTGAGACAAAACCTCTGGAAAATCGTATGCCGATTTCAGATTTTTTACTGGGCCGTCTGATGACAACAAGCAACTGCTGGGAATAACAAAACCCTCAGTAAAACCTGCACGTAAAAACTCTGCCACCTCCGTCTGGGGATACCTACCGAGAAACTGCTCCATTTTTTCCACTCTCACCAGCGTCGTCCCTCTTGTTTGTAGGCACCGCTGCCTTACCCCTACGTTGTCTATAACACTTGGAAGCTGGATGTGAGCCGCCGCAGGTGGAACAATCGTGCTTGAAACGGCACGATTGCCCAAAACGACAAGATCCGTCGTTAAATTGTCAGCACACTCCTTTTCCTCTGTTGGCCAGCTGTCCTGTTGACGCAGGACTGCTGGCCTGTTCCCGAAAGGACTGTGTCCCCCTGGTCGGGATCATAAGGCGCATCCATAAATCAATGTCCTTATGGTCCCATCGTATGGCCGGGCGAACCGCCTTATTCTGTTGGAACTGCTCATCATACCTGAGCCATGCCTTCCCCCCATATGACAGATATGCGTCCCCGATCGCATCCATGTTTCTAAACAATGATGAACAGCACTCCGGCTGCCGCTCCCCAATTACACTGGCTAATATATTGAACGCCTGAAACCAATTTTGGAACGTCCGCGGAATGAGCCTGTAACGACGCTCGTCCTCCCTCTTTTTCTCGTCCGGCTTCCCCTTATCAAGATTAAATTTTTCCAGGTGTAAAAGGGAAAAAATTTCGACGTACTCCCCTTTCCAGATGCGCTCCCTCGTCACCTGCTTCAAATGCGCCCCTAAACGCCCCATAAAGCACACATACATTTTACTGTGGGCAGCATCTGACAAACGAACCAAATCAACCTCTCTTCCGCCCATACTCCCCACCGTCTGATTTTCTATTCCTGACTGCACCACTAACCTGGCGCTTGCGGATGCCGCCGGCTACGATACTGAACTGGCCCCCGAAGGGGCCCCGACTTGCGCCGCTTGCACTGCCGGGGGAACAGAGGGAGGAACAGCTAACTGCAATGGAGCAGACCACGCCCCCACTGGTGTACCTGGTAAACCTGGCATAGCCCTTATACACGCCCACAACATTTCCAATGCAGATGGGACCTGAGTTGGTATTCCCACTACCCCACTTTGACCCCCCACCGCTGACCCAAACAACAAATTGGTTAACGCATTTGTCTGGTTGGCCTCACCTGGCTGTGCCGGACCGGCGTCCTGGTCAGCCGTCACTCCAGATCCTGTGTCGACATCTGGCTTCTCTCCTGCTGGTGATTCCAAGTCCGACTGTGAAGCGATGGCTGGTGCCTGGCTGTCGTCCTGCCCACCATGGTGCTGTCGGCGTTGGTCCCCGCTGCGACCACTTCTTTGCTTGCTGCCTCCGGATGCCTGCTTGGCTCCGCTCTTTCCCCTCCTCTTGTCCGTCTTGGGCTGACCTTTTTGCTGGGAATGGGCCACCGCCACGCCCTGGGAACAAGCGGCGCCCGTCCCTGAATGTCCCGCCTGCTGAGCATGCTTGGCCCTCTGTGACGAGCGGCCGCCAAGCGCCGTCTGGGGACCTGTGCCAGAAGCTGGAGGTGCTGGGGAAGGTGACCCACTCTGCGCACCTCCGGACGATCGCCTCCCGCCTTTTGGATTCCTCCCGGCTGGCCCCCCCACACTAGCGTGGGTTCGCTTGGCAGGGGGCACCGGAGGGTCCCCTTGGGGGCTCCCACTGCGGTGCTGGGTCCTCGATCCTCCATCCGGACTGAGCCGCTCCAGCGGCCCAGACTTTCGTTTTGTCTGCGCAGCTTCAGCCTGGCTCCCCTCTGGCTGCGCAGACTTGCTGGGGGCCATAGCGGCAAGCTGCAGTTGTACCCAGGCAGGTCCCCTGGCCGCTGCCTCATCTCTGATCCTGGCCACTAAACTTTCTACATCCTCCATGCTGCGGACCTGGTAAGAACGCAGCCAACTTTTCTCCTACCTAACGGCTAACTAAGCCCCGACTACCCCCTTCGCTATCCCCCACTCTTCTGCCCAGCCCCTTCCTGCCTCCCAGCCCGGGACAAGATTAACTCCTCCCCACCCCGCACGCAAGCAGGCCCTGACCCCTGTCCCTGGAAGGCACCCCTATCATGCTGGACCTTGCGCTTATTGCGCTTCGCTCCAGCTTCAGGCCCCTTCCTAACTGCCTGCACGGCACCGCACAGCGCCTGACTTGGTCGCCACCATAGACCGTAATGTTAATTAAGGCTACAGTGGTGCAGGTGGAATTTCTCCGGCAATAGCAGGACCCCGAAGTACATATCCAAAGGGACAAATTAGGTTATCAGTAGGGAAATATATTTCTTAGATTCCCCTACATTGCCTACTGCAGGGACAGCCTTCTCTCAGCTTCTCCCCCCACTCAGCTGACCACCACCGGAAACATTTGTGAGGATTACTAGAAAAGTAGGAGAGGCACAGTGGTAGGAACCTGAAAGAGTTTATACTTCAACCTAAAAACAGTTCAGTAGGTTAATTATTAGCTTTTCTTAAGATTTAAAGAGAGTCTGAAGCGAGAATAGATCTCGCTTCAGACCTCATATATAGCAGGGGCACGTGTGCCTCTGCTAAAACGCCGCTATCCCGCGGCTTAACGGGGGTCCCTGTCCCCCCAAATCCCCTTCGTAATGCGGGGGAGCGCTTCCACATTGGGGCAGGGCTAACCGCCGCAGCCCTGCCCCACGCCGTCTGTCAGCGCGTATCTCCGCCTCTCCCCCGCCCCTCTCAGTCTTCCTTCACTGAGAGGGGCGGGGGAGAGGCGGCAATGCACGTCTGATAGACGCGACTGGAGGCAGGGCTGCGGCCGTTAGCCTTGCCTCCAGGAGGCAAAGTCCACGACCAACTTTGCGACCAACTTTTGCGGGGGGTGGGTTGGGGGTGAAGGGACCCCCGTTTAGCCGCGGGATAGCGGCGTTTTAGCAGGGGCACACGTGCCCCTGCTATATATGAGAGCTGAAAAAAGATTTAGTCTCGCTTCAGTGTCTCTTTAACCAAGACCAGTGCCAATTTTAGGAAAAATTAGGCCCTTGAGATCCCTTACATTTTAATAGTATACTGACAGAAAAGTGCCATTCCATGAGTTAATGCAAGCATCTGTTAGTCATTTCAAATATGTCTTGACTGCTTATTTGTGCATTCAAAACACAGCCAAAAAGGAATCAAACATTTAACTTTGAAGCATGGTTTGAATTACACTCCTCTCCATAACAGATCCAACTTTCTATACTCTCCCTTTATTCTGATAAAGACAAAAACACATGATGAAAATAAACACACTTTAAAAGCAATTTCAACCTATATAAAAGCCATTTTAAAGTGAACCTAATGCCGATAAAAAAAAATGAGATTAACTCACCTGGGGCTTCCCTCAGCCCCCTGCAGCCGATCGGTGCCCTCGCAGCCCCGCTCTGACGCTCCAGGACCCACTGACGAGCACTTCCGGTTTCGACGTCACCGGCCGACAGGCATGGGAACGCGAGTGATTGTTCGCGTTCCCAGCCTGTATATCACCCCCTATGCTGCTATTGCAGCCTTTCCTTCCGCCCCCACACCACACACAAATAACAAATGCAGCTATGAAATCTTCCATAATGAAAACACCCACATAACTAATGCTGCCATCATGTACAATATAAACAGCCTTTATGTCCTCCAAATTAAAAGTGTAGCAATCCTCCTATCCCAATACACAACAAATGAACCCAGTGCAGTCATAGCACTCCAGTATATCAAGTGCCGCCATAATGCCTCCCAGTACAGCAAGAGCAGTCATAATACCAAAGCCCCCAGCCAATCCCCCCCAACCACCATCAGGGTACTAGTGTGGCAGGAATGCATTCATTGCATATGGCATGGTGGCATTTTTATTCCACAGTGTTGGTTTGGGTGCATTGAATAAAAAATTTAACCAATTGTGATGAATAAGTGAGAAACAACAACAAAAATTATGCCTTTAATTTACCTGGCTGTTTCCTTGTCAAAGGGACAGACAGATAGATCCATAAGCCTATTGCCTCTACCTCCTTTTAAGGATATACAGCGTGGGGAATAGCTATCTATAAATGCCAATAAAGAACCGGTATTTTTATTGCTTATTTCTGTTTTCCTTTTGTTGTTTTTTTTTATTAGGGGTGGAGTCTGGCAAGTATGAGGATAATGATGTTGAAAATGTACTCTACATTTGGCACATGTAGAAAAAAGATAAATTCAGTCTTTTTAGCAATGCTAATTAAATATCTAATTTTATGAGATGGATGACAAAGACTTAGATTATTTGTAAACAGATTTAGATTATTTGTAATGTGGTGGAATTTTGTTTAGATTATTTTTTGTTTGTTGCTCTTGTAACTTCAATTTGCTACATGTTTGTCAGAGATGGCTTAGTGCGAGCAGCCTATCATGGAGGAAGAACAATATATTCAATTGATTAATATATCAAACTTAACTTAGAAAGATTCTGAAATCTCCTTGCCTACTCCTACAACTGACCAATACGCTTCCTGAAGGTGCCAGTTAGCGCTTCCTGAAGGTGCCCATTAACCATACAATTTCCTGAAAAATCAACCATCCCATCCAATCATTGCGATCGATTGGAAATGATCGTTCTGGCCCACCAGCAGAAGTTAAAATGATAAGCGATCCGATAACATGAATAGAAACGATCCAAAGTTCAGACTGATGGAGCGATCGATTGACTGATCATTCTTCGTGGATTGCCACCATTAACAGTACCCAATCTAATCCTGTGCTCGATCATTCCAGAGATTGTACCATTAATGGGCACCTTTAGACAAACCAATAACACTATGAAGCCCCATACACACACTCAACAGCAGTCTTTTATGCTTTCACAACTTTTATTGTGAAACAAGTTGAAACACCTAAAAAAGTCTTTTGCTATTGTTCAAAGAGCTGATAAGACTGATAAGAAGTCAATCCAACTGTTGGATTGACTTCTTATGAATCTTATCAGCTCTTTGAACAACAGCAAAATAATTATTTTAGGTGTTTCAACTTGTTTCACAATAAAAGTTGTGAAAGCATAAAAGACTGCTGTTGAGCATGTGTAGGGGGCTTAAAGAGACACTGAAGCGAAAAAAAAATGATGATATTATGATTTGTATGTGTAGCACAGCTAAGAAATAAAACATTAAGATCAGATACATCAGTGTAATTGTTTCCAGTACAGGAAGAGTTGAGAAACTCCAGTTGTTATCTCTATGCAAACAAGCCATTAAGCTCTCCGACTAAGTTAGTCGTGCAGAGGGCTGTTATCTGACTTTTATTATCTCAACTGTTCCTGGACTATTTACTTTTCCACTGCTAGAGGTGAGGTCATTACTTCACAGACTGCTCTGAAAGACTCATTTTGAATGCTGAGTGTTGTGTAATCTGCACATATTATAGAATGATGCAATGTTAGAAAAAACACTATATACCTGAAAATAAAAGTATGAGAATATTTTCTTTGCTGCTAATCTTCTAGTAATTATTCATAGTACACAACCAATTCACTATATCATATTTTTTTTCCGCTTCAGTATCTCTTTAAAGGGAAGGTTCAGGGACGCCTTGAAAAAAATAAAAATCCATATCCACTTACCTGGGGCTTCCTCCAGCCCGTGGCAGGCAGGAGGTGCCCTCGCCGCCGCTCCAGAGGCTCCCGGTCGTCTTCGGTGGCCGACCCGACCTGGCCAGGCCCGGCTGCCAGGTCGGGCTCTTCTGCGCTCCAAGGACGGGCTCTTCTGCGTCCCACGCGGGCGTCCGGGCTGTACTGCGCAGGCGCAGTAGTTCTGCGCCTGCGCAGTACAGCCCGGCGGACGTCCGATGACGTCAGCGCGCCCGCGTGGGACGCAGAAGTGCCGGGCCTTGGGGCGCAGAAGAGCCCGACCTGGCAGCCGGCCTGGCCAGGTCGGGTCGGCCACTGAAGACGACCGGGAGCCTCTGGAGCGGCGGCGAGGGCACCTCCTGCCTGCCACGGGCTGGAGGAAGCCCCAGGTAAGTGGATATGGATTTTTATTTTTTTCAAGGCGTCCCTGAACCTTCCCTTTAAGAGATAGAATTGGTAGTAGCAAGTTTCTCCAATAAAAAGGAACCTTGTCTTGACAGTCTACAGATCAAAGTATTTAAATAATACTCAGAATCTCTTGCCCCTGAGGTTCTTTCTAGATATACCTACAATGAAATATTCTAAAGGGGATCTCTCGGATAAAAGTAGAGAGAATGTTGTACTAGATGTACTGAGGAAATCCTTACATAAAAGGTAAGCTCCCTACTACAAGCCTTAAAGTGGGTTTATACTCCCCAAACTAACATTTCAGTAACTAATCTAAAGCTCAACACACACCATACAATCTTGGTTGTACAGATTTACCAAATCTATGTAGTATAAGGGCCAACAGAATGAAAATACCTTGAATTATTGATTGGATAAGCTCTTATACTACATGAAAGTGGTAAGATTGAACAACCAAGATTGTATGGTGTGTGTTGAGCCTTAGTTACATTAACAAAAAAATTAAAAGCATTTCGAAGTACCGGTATTCCCAGTGTGTAATATCTTTAATTTTCACTGCAGAGAGAAGTAGAAGTTTGTTTATCTCGTGTCATCGGCAAAGGCAATAATCTCCCTGTGCCTGTGTCTTCACCCTGCCCCTTACCTACTGAAGTGACTCAACTGCTGCCAGCGTGATGCGTCTATTCAGCAGAGGGAGAGGAGCAGGGTGAAGACACAAGCCGATGACTGAAGATAAGTCATCTTCCACTGCTTTCGGCAGTGAAAACGATTTTACACACAGGGAATACTTGGCAATGCTTTCAAATGTTCTCTTATGTAATTTAGAGTAGTTACTGAAATTTTAGTTGTGGGAGTAAAATCCCACTGCAGGCATTACTGGTTTGGAAATGGGCCACAAAATACAGCTCCTCTGAGGGCTTTGAGTAACATACACCATTAGGGCACAATCCAAATTTATTAGAATTTACCATTCATTAGATGGTAAATTCTAATCCATTTATTAGAATTACACCTTTCAGGACCCTTAGTTATGGACATCTGAAGTGTAAGGGATATGGAGACTGGCAATATTATCGCCTTTGTCTGAATCCCATACACTACAAATCCAGTCAAACTTCAGTCAAACATCTAATCTGCATGATTGTTCAGGGTCTATGGCTAAAAGCATTAGAGGCAGAGAATCAGACCAACAGCCATGCAATTTGCATTGTTTAAAAGAAAATAAATATGGCAACCTCCATATACCTCTCACTTCAGGTGTTCTTTAATAGAGGAATTTTGTTCTTCGGCCAGATTATAAAAAATAATAAAATCATTGACTTACATACTCTTTCTGTGAGTCTCACATTTTCTAGGTTTCTTTATAGGAGGGTCGATTTAAATCAAGTGAAGCCACAAAATAGCGATCTGTTTCCAAAATTTTAGTTTCACACTTTATTATATTCACAAAAAAATATTTTTCTTCTTCAAAAAGGTAGAAAATTCTTTGTAAAACAGCAGAAGAATTTGTGGAACAGATAAAAGCAATACAAAAAGCTTTGTTTGACGAAAAAAAGGTAATTTTAGTTCAGGCGACGACACTAGTCCGTTTCGGGTTATTTACCCTTCGTCAGGCCTTTACAAAGCATAGAGTATTATCTTGACCAGAGAATATGTACAGTCATAAAAGACCAAAAATGAATTTGATTAGTAAAGAGGTATCTGCTCCAACCAGACACAACCCGGCACCTGACTGATGGCTGACATAGGGAAACTCAGCTACAAACACAGTGTGTTATTTCCACTACCGGCAGCTTAAACGTGCCTGTGCTAGTAAATTGAGGGTGACTACCATAATTATATTTAATTCTCTTTTAGAAATGATTTAACTTGGACACAATAAGCACATGGTGGGTAATATATACAAAGCTCTCACTCTAGATAGGGCCCATCAGCATACAGGCTCCAAATAATAATGGAATGGGGTTGATGCATCTTTGAATGATGAGGAATGGGAGAAGGCTTTACATGATGTCAAAATGATATCCCCATGATTAAAAGAACGTGAGACACAACTTTGTATTGCTCATCAGACATCTCTAACCCCTGCCAGAACTGCAAAATATGGAAGGGGGGCAACTCTTAACTACCCCAGATATCAATTTCACTCTTCTCCCTTCTATCGCCTCATCTGGAAATGCCCACCTGTAAATGATTTTTGGATACAGTTAACTAGTGACGATTGTAATGTGCTAATTACGATTTTGTAAAATTTGCGTAATTTTCTCAATTATGATTACAATCATAATGGAAAATCTGTAATCATGCAAAATGACACGAAACTTTGCATAATTTCGATCGTTTTTGTAATTACGATGGTTTTTGTGAATACATTTTTGTAGTACTTACATTTTCAGGATGAATTTTCATGTAAAAATGTTACAAGAAATTACAAAATTACGAGTAGCACAAAATTAAACACGAAATTACGATTTAATGCAAAATTATAACAATGAATTACAAGTTTGTGACGTCATTGCAAATGTGTTGTAATTACGACAATGCAAAATTTTGGCTCATCACTACAGTTATCCAAATTTCCCACAATAAAATAGGCTTTCTAACAAATACAGACCCCAAATTATGTGTGCTTGGAATTCTTCAAGATGAGGATCTTAGAGAGACCACCAAAACTACTGTATGCCCATAGAGGTGCTCAGGCCAAATTTAATCAAATCTGGGACAGGTGGAGAGGAAGATATCCTTCTACGCTACTTTGCTGTTCTCAGTGGACAAATGTTATACTGATGTAGTTATTTAGATCATTTGACCCCGATTTGTTGTAAAATATCCACACAAGACCTTCTAAAAGTGCCCATTAATGGTACAATTTTTCACTAAATGCGATCTTTTTATGCGATTTTTATGGTCGAAAATAAGCGGACGGTAATTATCAATTGTTCACATTTACTGAATGATTCTTTATTCATAATTTGATCCTAAAATCGACCTTTTAGATCGATCTTATCTTATTTAGCAATTGACCAAAGAATCGTTCCTTATCGATTGCCTTCATAAACGGCTAATTTTCTAAACAATTTGATCAATAAAATTGCATGTCATAAACATTTTTTACCGTTAGTGGGCACCTTTACAGATATGTGATACGCTGTAAACCTTTGCATACCTCTGCTGTTTATTCACCCTTGCTGTGAAAACATTCTGTACACTATATTTCTGTATTACTGTGTACCAAGTGTGATTTCATATGCTGATTGTAATGATCGCTGCTGCAGCAGCTATTACTGGAAGTATTAGTGCTGCAGCTCAGGCAGTTCTGATCTATTTCCATGCAAGTTGCATAGCTTTGTCTGTCTTTCCCTGCTGTCAGCTTGTGACTGATTATCATTCACCTGTGTGGGAATCTGCATGTCTGCTCCCATTGGATGACCTCAGTATAAAGATCTGCTTCCTGCAGGGTTTCCTTGGGTTTTCATAGCTTCAGCCTAAGCCTGTCTTGCTGTCGCTTTAGCCCCCGATCGTGTTTCTTGTTATAAAGATACTTTGCTGGTCTTTGCATCATATATTGGTTCATTGCCAATATATATGCATACCAGCACGTTTATTATTTTCCTTGTATTTGTGTTACGTTAATACATCAGTGTCGCTGATGTATACGTACACGAACTGTTTATATCCTGTGTGCAGTTAGTCAGCTTTCCAGCACGTTTTGGTAGGTTGCGCGTACCGTGACCACCCGTGCTGAGGTAGTTACCCTGCTCCTGGTTCTGTTTGTGGATTGCGTTCATCTCTGCGAAGAGATAGCGAATCCTTCTGAATCCTGTCCTGTTACCGTTTGTGGATTGCGTTCATCTCTGCGAAGAGATAACGAATCCTTCTGAATCCTGTTCTGTTACTGTTGGTGGATTGCGTTCATCTCTGCGAAGAGATAACGAATCCTTCTGAATCCTGTTCTGTTACCGTTTGTGGATTGCGTTCATCTCTGCGAAGAGATAGCGAATCCTTCTGAGTCCTGTCCCCTGTATTACTCCAGTCTTAGTCAGCGTTCCTGCTTATGTCATATATCGGTTCATTGCCGATATATACATATGTTAGTCAGAAGTTACAAATAGTTTCATTGATAGCTGTAATTGTAATATGCTAGGAAAACATACTTATTGTATATTTATCTGTGTTACGTTCATCTATCTTAATCCTGCTATTTTCTGACTATCCTGTCCTGTCTTTGTGAGGCACGCCATCGCCGCATCGCATTGGCTGCCTCATTCCAGTCTGTCTGGTTTTGGACGCTTGCTGTCGCTAAGTAGCCGCTAGCTAGCAAGCGTTCATTCTGTCTACCTGTCCTGATCTCCTCAGTTCTGGTTTGTGCGCTCAGCGCTACTTTGCGCTGAGACGTTATAACGAAAGCATTGTTTGTGGCTGTCAGATCTGCACCGGCTCTGTGCGCCACAATCTCCTTTTGGAGTCAGTCCTCCCCTCCACTATACTAGGGATAGCCTGTTTCCTGGTGCTAGTGTGTGTACCTCCTCCACGCCAGCTCATGCGTTGCATGCTGACTGTGGAGAATACACCACCAAGCCTTACATTATGAAAACCCCATTACCAATCCCCATTGTGGGGGGGATTCCCAGAAAGTATGACACTGTTAATTATGGTTCCTGTTCCTTTAAGAAATTTGAAGAACTTAGCTCTGAAACAGAAAATGAGTTTTTCTCTGAATGTGCCAGGTTCCTGACCAATCCTGATCTCCAAGCGACTCCTGTTTCAACCTGGGCACTCCAACTAAGTTATATTTTGTTTAAAGGGGAATTATTCCAGTGGGCATTTGATGTTCTCAATCATTCCGATTTGAAAGATAGACCGCTGGAATTTCTAGCGTTTGTGATCCATAACTGGTTGCGCATAGATCCATTGCCTTTTCCTCTTAATGAACTCCTGGCAGCAGGCCAATCAGCTGCTCCTTCAATTGCTTGCAAGAATGAGCAGCAAGCAGAAAGTGTTACTGATAATTTTCCTGCAGCTTTGAATAAATCACCAAAAACCGCAAGGTCAAAGGCAAAACGCAAACGTTCTAAGAAACGTGTCCAATCTGCAGAATCGTTATCCTTAGCGACTGAGACCTATAATGAGATTCTGCCATTAACAGATAATGAAATGCAATTGTCTTTCAGGGGAGTTAAATGGACTTATGAAACTACTAATGAACTTTCCTCCCTGGCTAGGGAAAATAAAGATTTTTGTTTAAAAGAATTATCTGAGTATGATTATGATGAGATATTACAGAGTATTGAACAAATCAACTTATTTGTGAACCAAGGGAAGTTTGCATACACTACAGTTCAAAACTTGCTACAGGTATTGGAGATTCTTAAGAATAAGGAATCTGCCAATCACCTGCTAATTAACCCTATACATGTGCCTGCCACAATCATATCTGCAGACTGTGATCAGCCTAAATGTTTCGCTGTTAAGTATGCATGGGATCCTCCATTCGAGAGGGGAGAGATGGAAGCCCTGGTCTGTGAATGGAAGAATGATTCAAGTTCATTTTGTCAATTTTACAGTGCAAAAAGTGAAATGGTATTGAACGCATGCATTAAGTCAGCCTATAACCTAATAGAGGCTGGTGTGTGTAGGTATGACTGTGTGGCTCCCTTGATTGATGTGTGGGAACTGATTCTGGATGATTTTTATGTGACTCCGAATTCGCAAATTTGGCGTTCTGACCCGCCTGCTTCAGCACCTTTGGCTGATTCAGCAGGTGATTCGGAGCTCTTTTTGTGTGAAATTGAAGTTCCTGCAATTCCACCCTGTACCATGGATAACTCAGTGTTACTTCCCAGTAAAACAGAAGCCACTGATACATTCTTAACCTTGCCCTGCGCAAATTTCTCAGCAGAGAATCCAGAGGTCCTGCTGACTTCCGAGTCCAGCCTAGCCAGTACTCATGACTCTTTGTTTAGTGAAACAGACACCAGAAAAATCTTGCCTGTCTCTGCAAACACTTCTGCAGAAATTACCTGTGTTAATAAAGTTCAACTCCGGTCTGATCCAGCAGATGCCAGTAGGTGCACTGCATCAGTTTCCGAGTCCCAGCAATCCTGTCTAGTAAACTCAGAACCCCAGCATCTGAATTTTCCAATTTTACAAATGAATGGTGATTCAGATGCGCAAACATTGTGTCTTGATCTTCCTGTTTCTACACCTCGCTCTAGTTTCGTGAATAGCTCAGAGCATCTGCTATGTGAACCTGAAATCGCAGAATTATTACCTTGTTCAGAAAATTTTCCAATAAATTTGCCCTGTACCATGAATTGTGCAGTAGATCTCTCCAATGAAACTCAGGTCACAGAATCATTATGCTGTCCAGCAGGTGCTTCCATGGTTTTGCCCTGCAATATGGACTGTTCAGTGATCCTGTCCAGTGAAGCTGTGGTCGCAGAGTCTTATGCTTCACCCAGTACTTTGGATACTTTAAACCCTCTAGCAGAGGAGGCTGAAGCACTGCTTACCTCAGTTGGTGTTGCAGTAATATTCACTTGTCTAGCAGCTGTTTTGGAATTAAAGTCTGCTCTAATAAAACTTGATGAATTTCTGCCCAGCAAAGCAGAAGCCATTGAAATATTGTCCTCGTCAGCAAGTGTGTCAGATACCTTGCCCTGTACACAGTCTGATTTAACCAATGTTGAGTCCCTCTCCAGTGTTGTAACAGCCGAGGAACTCCAGCCCTGTCCTCTGAATGTTTCAGAAGTCTTACCCTGTAACATGGATAATTCTGATTCTCTGGTCAAAATAATAGAAATCTCAGAATTTCAGTCCGGTCTGATGAGTGTTCCTGAAACCCAGCCCTGTATCCTGAAAGATTCTGGTTCTCTGGCCGCTGTGGCAGAGGTTCCAGAGTTCCCTTCCTGTCCAGGGAATTCCTCAGTTTTGCCTAGTCCAGTGGGGGCTGCTGCAATACTGACTTGTTCTGCAGCGCCTCATGAGCTCCAATCCAGTGTATTAAATGAGTCTCTGTCCAGTCCAGAGGTAGTTGTGGAGTCCCTGTCTGGTTCAGTGCATACATCAGAAGATTTGTCCTGTCTTGTTAGTGCCCCTGAATCTGATTTGTTACTGACTTTGCTGGAATCAGCGACATCTAAGTCTGATCCAGCATTCTCGTGTAAAAGTCCAGTAGTTGCGAAGTTTAGTCATGATGATTTTTTTTTGGCCAGTCCTGGTTTTGGTCCTGTCTTGGCTGACCCTGAGGCTCACAGTTCCTTGACATGCCCAGAGGTTTCTCTTGTGCCGGTGTGCCCAGATGTTCTTTGTGTGCCAGAATGCCCAAGTGTGTCTAAGGTGTTAGCGTGCTCTGATGCTTCCTTAGTGGGAACACGTTCTGATATTGCCAGTCTGCCTGCATGCCCAGAGATGGTTCTGGTCCCTGAAAGCCCTGATATTGATGTTTGTCCTTGTGGCCCTGACTCGGGAATTGCCCTAGGTTCCATAGGGGTTCTTGATAGTTCTCCATGTGAGCCTAAGGGGCATTCTGACCTATGGGGATCTCTTTGGAGCTTCAAGGTGTTCTGGGAGGTCTCTGAGAAAACTTGTCCTGGTGCCTTGGACTGGTTCAACAGTGGGTTTTGTGTTGGTAAAGACAGTACCGGTGGGCATTGCAAAGGCTTTGGCGTTTCTGAACTGTTCCTGGAAGGCGGTGGGTATCGCTCAGGGAGTTTCGGAGGGCTTTCTTCTGGAAATCATGGTTCTGATGGGTGTCACACTGGGGCTTGTAGTACTGATGGGCATGGTTCTGTAGGTTCTGGTTCTGATGGGTCCAGTCTTGTGGGGACTGATTCTGGAATTCGGTCTTGCCGGGCTGTCCCGGTCATCATGAATTATCAGTCAGACTGTTTTGTTGGAAATTTCAGTTTTGAAAAGCGTCTGGAATCCACTTTTAAAGGCGGGGGTACTGTAATGATCGCTGCTGCAGCAGCTATTACTGGAAGTATTAGTGCTGCAGCTCAGGCAGTTCTGATCTATTTCCATGCAAGTTGCATAGCTTTGTCTGTCTTTCCCTGCTGTCAGCTTGTGACTGATTATCATTCACCTGTGTGGGAATCTGCATGTCTGCTCCCATTGGATGACCTCAGTATAAAGATCTGCTTCCTGCAGGGTTTCCTTGGGTTTTCATAGCTTCAGCCTAAGCCTGTCTTGCTGTCGCTTTAGCCCCCGATCGTGTTTCTTGTTATAAAGATACTTTGCTGGTCTTTGCATCATATATTGGTTCATTGCCAATATATATGCATACCAGCACGTTTATTATTTTCCTTGTATTTGTGTTACGTTAATACATCAGTGTCGCTGATGTATACGTACACGAACTGTTTATATCCTGTGTGCAGTTAGTCAGCTTTCCAGCACGTTTTGGTAGGTTGCGCGTACCGTGACCACCCGTGCTGAGGTAGTTACCCTGCTCCTGGTTCTGTTTGTGGATTGCGTTCATCTCTGCGAAGAGATAGCGAATCCTTCTGAATCCTGTCCTGTTACCGTTTGTGGATTGCGTTCATCTCTGCGAAGAGATAACGAATCCTTCTGAATCCTGTTCTGTTACTGTTGGTGGATTGCGTTCATCTCTGCGAAGAGATAACGAATCCTTCTGAATCCTGTTCTGTTACCGTTTGTGGATTGCGTTCATCTCTGCGAAGAGATAGCGAATCCTTCTGAGTCCTGTCCCCTGTATTACTCCAGTCTTAGTCAGCGTTCCTGCTTATGTCATATATCGGTTCATTGCCGATATATACATATGTTAGTCAGAAGTTACAAATAGTTTCATTGATAGCTGTAATTGTAATATGCTAGGAAAACATACTTATTGTATATTTATCTGTGTTACGTTCATCTATCTTAATCCTGCTATTTTCTGACTATCCTGTCCTGTCTTTGTGAGGCACGCCATCGCCGCATCGCATTGGCTGCCTCATTCCAGTCTGTCTGGTTTTGGACGCTTGCTGTCGCTAAGTAGCCGCTAGCTAGCAAGCGTTCATTCTGTCTACCTGTCCTGATCTCCTCAGTTCTGGTTTGTGCGCTCAGCGCTACTTTGCGCTGAGACGTTATAACGAAAGCATTGTTTGTGGCTGTCAGATCTGCACCGGCTCTGTGCGCCACAATCTCCTTTTGGAGTCAGTCCTCCCCTCCACTATACTAGGGATAGCCTGTTTCCTGGTGCTAGTGTGTGTACCTCCTCCACGCCAGCTCATGCGTTGCATGCTGACTGTGGAGAATACACCACCAAGCCTTACACTGATGTATACAACCGTGATGTGTATGAAAATGTACATATATATTTGTCTTTAAAATAAATATATTGACATGAAACAGTTGCTAGGTAACAGAGGAGCCCCATGTAGCAGTAACAGAAAAACTAATGGGAAAACTGGTAGAAATGGGGTGACTGGGCGGGGAAGGAGGGTTTCGGGGATCTGATTTAATTGAAAGTAAAGATAGTTAGAATGATAGAAAGATGCAAAATGGCCGTCAGGTTCATAAGCTCCTTCCACCCATAAACCTGCCACCCTGATCATCTGCTGAATGTGTCTGATGTGCATTGTGAAATTAATCTAATAAGGGTTAGTGTTACACGGTTGCTGTGCCCAGCCTTTTTCTCTTCTTAGACAGGGTGTTTAACTCTGGTATCGGATTCTCAACCCCCAAACCCCCCTCCTTCTCCCACCCTCCCTCCTTGGCAGAGATTGTCAGCAAGAGGTGATGCTGGGTAAGTATACTGTATCTTATCTCACCTAGTTCCTGTGCTAATCACATCTCTGCCCTGGCGTGTTCTGGTGCTGGCCTCCTGTTTTTGCATTGGGTTCAGGCCTTATGTTGTCATGGAACATGTGATACCAGAAGAAAGCACAAGCAAGGGGAGTGCCACGTTCACCACAGGAATGGGAAGAAGTGAGAGTTATCTACCAGCATAATTTCCTGCTGACGATCTCTGCAAGGCAGGGGTGGAGTGGACCACTAAACTATCAGGCAACACTGTGCAAAGGAGGAGGACCACTAGACTCCCAGGCAATGCCTTAAAGGGCTTCTGAAAATCTTATATACAAATAAGAAGTACAATTCTTCCAGAGTAAAATGAGCCATAAATTACTTTTCTCCTATGTTGCTGTCACTTACAGTAAGTAGTAGAAACCTGATATTACCAACAGATTTTGGACTAGCCCATCTTCTCATGGGGGGGGGGGGTTCTCTGGGTACACCGGCGTACCTACCGGGGATGCGACCCCATCAGCCGCAGGGGGGCCCGGGGCCGCTCTAGGGCCCGCTCACTGTGCACGGGGGAGCGCCGCCGCCGCCCACCCGATTCTGGACCCCACACAAGGTGCTCAACTGGCCGCAGTGTCTAATAGATGCTGCGCCAGTTCATTCCACGCAGCCCCGCTCCAGCAGCCTGCATATTCCTCCGGCAGGCAGAGCAGGGCTACGGCAAGATGGCTGCTGAAGAAGCCCTACACTGGAGACTATTTGTGTCTCCAGTACAGGGCTTCGGCAGCCATCTTGCCGTAGCCCTGCACTCTGCCTGTCAGATGTGCTGCAGTGCACAGAAGGATCATAGGGGAGCTGCGCACCAGAGGCCAGGAGAGACTCCTGACAGGTAAGTGAATTGTTTTTCTTTTTACAGGGGCATTTTTTTTTCTGGTAACTGCTGCCCACATTACGATTTTCTGGTGCCTGCTGACCACATTACGACTTTCTGGTGCCTGCTGCCCACATTACGATATTCTGGTGTCTGCTGCCCACATTACGATTTTCTAGTGCCTGCTGCCCACATTAGGATTTTCTGGTGACTGCTGCCCACATTGCGATTTTCTGGTGACTGCTGCCCACATTACGATTTTCTAGTGCCTGCTGCCCACATTACGATTTTCTGGTGACTGCTGCCCACATTAGGATTTTCTGGTGACTGCTGCCCACATTACAATTTTCTAGTGCCTGCTGCCCACATTACGATTTTCTGGTGACTGCTGAGTGCCCACATTAGGTTTTTCTGGTGACTGCTGCCCACATTGCGATTTTCTGGTGTCTGCTGCCCACATTACGATTTTCTGGTGACTGCTGCCCACATTGCGATTTTCTGGTGACTGCTGCCCACATTGCGATTTTCTAGTGCCTGCTGCCCACATTACGATTTTCTGGTGACTGCTGCCTACATTAGGATTTTCTGGTGACTGCTGCCCACATTGCGATGTTCTGGTGACTGCTGCCCACATTGCGATTTTCTGGTGACTCCTGCCCACATTAGCATTTTCTGGTGACTGCTGCCCACATTGCGATTTTCTGGTGTCTGCTGCCCACATTGCGATTTTCTGGTGTCTGCTGCCCACATTGCGATTTTCTGGTGACTGCTGCCCACATTAGTATTTTCTGGTGACTGCTGCCCACATTGCGATTTTCTGGTGACTGCTGCCCACATTGCGATTTTCTGGTGACTGCTGCCCACATTAGGATTTTCTGGTGACTGCTGCCCACGTACGATTTTCTGGTGACTGCTGCCCACATTGCGATTTTCTGGTGAACTCTGCCCACATTACGATTTTCTGGTGAACTCTGCCCACATTACGATTTTCTGGCCCACATTACGATTTTCTGGTGAACACTGCCCACGTTACGATTGTCTGGTGAATGCTGTCCACGTTACGATTTTCTGGTGAACGCTGCCCACATTACGATTTTCTGGCCCACATTACGATATTCCGGTGAACGCTGCCCACGTTACAATTTTCTGGTGACTGCTGCCCACGTTACAATTTTCTGGTGACTGCTGCCCACGTTACAATTTTCTGGTGACTGCTGCCCACGTTACAATTTTCTGGTGACTGCTGCCCACGTTACAATTTTTTGGTGACTGCTGCCCACGTTACAATTTTCTGGTGACTGCTGCCCCACGTTACAATTTTCTGGTAACTGCTGCCCACATTACAATTTCTGGTGAATTCTGCCCACATTATGATTTTCTGGCCCACATTATGATTTTCTGGTGAACTCTGCCCACATTACGATTTTCTGGCCCACATTACGATTGTCTGGTGAAATGCTGCCCACTTTACAATTAATTTACAGTGAAACGCTGCCCCATTACGATTATTTGGCACCTATGGGGAAGGGGGGACCATCCAAATATTCGCAGGGGGCCCAGTGATTTCTAGGTAAGTCCCTGTCAGGGTTTTCTTTATTTTTAAAAGCACTTAGTGAATGTCAGTTGCTCTAGCTGCCAAATAAGTGTGCAGTGAGCAGGGAGGCTGGCTAGCATATTTGTATAAATCTTTTTCAGGGAATGTCTTTATAAAGAATGAAGGCCATGCTGAGAATCCTCCATGAAGAGATGGACTAACCCAAAACCTGTCAGTAATAGCATATTTCTGCTACCTACTGTAGGTGACAGCAACATAAGAGAAAAGTCATTTATGGCTCATTTTACTCTGAAAGAAATGTACTTATTATTTGTATGTGTTTTAAATTTGAAGATTTTTGCAACAGTTCCTCCTTAAGGGGGAACATGGGACCACTAGGATACCAGGGAAAGCTATTAGGGTGCGGGAGGGACACTAGACTACCAGGGAATACTATAAGAGCGTGGGAGGGTCCACTAGACTACCAGTGAAAGCTATAAGGTAGTGGTCCCTCCTTCTCCCTTATAGCTTTTACTAGTAGTGTATTGGTCCCCACATACACTACTAGTAAAAGCTATAAGGGAGAAGGAGGGACCACTAGGCTACCATAAAGGCAAATAAAGAGTGGAGGTGTGCCACTAGAGTACCAGGGACCGCTATAATGGGGGACGGGGGATCAGTACACTACCAGGGATAGTTATAAGGGATGGAAGGGACCACTAGACTACCAGGAAGAGCTATAATGGAGATCATAAATGGGGTTGAAGGGACCACTAGACTACCAGGGACATCTACAAGGGGGGAAGAAAGACCACTAGACTTCTGGGTTAAGCTATCAGGGGGGAGGGAGGACCACTAGACTACCAGGAAATGCCTTAAAGGGAAAGGCGAGACCATTAGACTACCAGAGATAAATAAATGAAGAGGAGTGGTACCACTAGACCCCAGGAAAAGCTTCACTAGACCCCTGTGGAAGCTATGAATAAGGGGGGGGGGGGATATTGCAATGAAAATACTGTTTAGGCCCCTCCTGTAAGCCTCCCCACATTGGATACCACACCGACTGCATTAAAAAGAAACTAATTACGCCTTCTATAAACTTTATTTCTTCCTTTAGATTTTTTTATTATCAAAGCAGAACTAAGAAAAAAAGAACACACATCAACTACTAGCTGACCTCTCCACGCCAATTGGCATGAACGCGGCGGCAGCCCCAGGAATGCTCAACGCCAATTGACGTGAAGTCCTGGGGCGGGGTCTTGCAGGAGATCGCGCGCGATGATGCTCCCGCATCTCCAGCTCCGCTCTGTCATCTGTCTCCCAGTTAGCGATCGCCGCTAGGAGACTGTTAGATGGCAAAACCACTGTCTATTTACACTGTACAGCACTGCAATCTACGGCAGCGCTGTACTGGGGACAGCCATATCACCATATCATAAAAACAAGGAAAATGTATTTAAAAATAAATGACAAATAAATAAAGAAACAAAGAAAAACAAGCATGCTAGCAAGGATCAGAGCCCAGCAACAGAAAAGGGGGGATCATTCGTGTGCTAGGATGTACGGCCCTGCAGCGAGGCCTTAAAGCTGCAGTGGCCTAAATTGTAAAAATAAAGCCTGGTCACTAGGGGGGTGTAACACTAAACACTAAAACACTAAAACAAGGTATATTTTGTCCTGAATATAATAGTATATATATATATATATATATATATATATATATATATATATATAGTATATTCTTACTGCAAGGGACAAGGGTGATTGCTCAATTCTGATTCTTCTTGACTTGTCTGCAGCATTTGATACTGTGGCTCATGAAGCACTTATCCAGCGACTGAAGAATGACTGTGGCCTAAAGGGTACTGTTCTCAGCTGGTTTCAGACCTTCCTATCTGGAAGGACACAGCAAGTATGTCTGGGCACACACTACTCTAATCCAGTGGCACTTGCCTATGGAGTTCCACAGGGTTCTGTACTATCACCATTACTCTTTGCAGTCTACATGCTCCCACTGGGCAAAATAATCCAGAACTATGGCCTAGGATACCATTGTTCAGTGCAGTTTCTAGGCTAAAATGCACCAAGGGCGAGAGTGTAAAAATTGCGCCCCCCCCCCCCCGAGCAAGGTATGGGCGCCCGCAGTATAGGTTAGCCAGGTCTAGTTGCACTCACTATAGGTCCCCCCAGTATAGGTAGCCAAGAATAGGTAATCCAGTATAGGTAGCCAGCTATAGGCCCCCAGTATAGGTAGCCAGGCATAGGTGAGCCAGTATAGTTGCCCCCGGTATAGGTTAGCCAGGTAGGTGCCTCCAGTATAGGTAGCCAGTATAGTTGCCCCAGTATAAGTTAGATAGGCAGGCGCCCCCGGTATAAGTTAGATAGGTAGGTGCCCCACTACAGGTTAGCTAGGTGGGTGCCTCTAATATAGGTAGCCAGAATAGTTGCCCCCAGCATAGGTTAGATAGGTAGATGCCCCCAGTATAGGATAGTTAGGTAGGTGCCTGCAATATAGGTAGCCAGTATAGTTGCCACCTGTATAGGCTAGCTAGGTAGGTAGGTGCCCCCAATACAGGTTAGATAAGTAAGTGCCTCCAGTATAGGTTTGATAGGTAGGTGCCCCCAGTATAGGTTAGATTAGGTAGGTTCGCCCCGTATAGGTTAGATCGGTAGCTGCCCCCCAGTATAGGTTAGATAGGTAGGTGCCCCCCACTATAGGTTAGATAGGTAGCTGCCCCCCAGTATAGGTTAGATAGGTAGGTGCCCCCCAGTATAGGTTAGATTAGGTAGGTGCCCCCCAGTATAGGTTAGATTAGGTAGGTGCCCCCCAGTATAGGTTAGATTAAGTAGGTGTCCCCCAGTATAGGTTAGATTAGGTAGGTGCCCCCCAGTATAGGTTAGATAAGTAGGTGCCGCCAGTATAGGTTAGATTAGGTAGGTGCCCCCCAGTATAGGTTAGATTAGGTAGCCCCAGTATAGGTTAGATTAGGTAGCTGCCCCCCAGTATAAGTTAGATAGGTAGGTGCCCCCCAGTATAGGTTAGATAGGTAGATGCCCCCCAGTATAGGTTAGATTAGGTAGGTGACCCCCAGTATAGGTTAGATAGGTAGGTGCGTGCCCTCCAGTATAGGTTAGATAGGTAGGTGCCCCCCAGTATAGGTTAGATTAGGTAGGTGTTCCCCAGTATAGGTTAGATTAGGTAGGTGCCCCCCAGTATAGGTTAGATAGGCAGCTTCCCCCAGTATAGGTTAGGTAGGTCCATCCCCCATAATGGAGGGGGGAGCCGGAGCCGCGGGGAGGGCAGCCCGACCTCTCCCCGGACCGCCCTCTGTGCTCCCCCCGCAGATGCAGAGTAATTACGCAGCAGGAAGCTCTGTGCATAACTACTCACCTTCCTGCGTTCCACTCGTCGCTGATCTCCTCTCGTCATAGACGCTGATACACACGCTGCTTCCGGCTAAACAGGAAGCAGCGTGTGTATCAGCGTCTATGACGAGAGGAGATCAGCGGCGAGTGGAACACAGGAAGGTGAGTAGATATGCACAGAGCTTCCTGCTGCGTAATTACTCTGCGTCTGAAGGGGGAGCACGGAGGGCGGCCCGGGGAGAGGGAGCGAGAGGTCGGCTGCCCTCCCCGCAGCTCCGGCTCCCCCCTCCATTACAGCGCCCACCTCACAACAGCGCCCAGGGCGGCAGCACGGGCCGCACGGCCCTAAAAACGGGCCTGCCATTGTTATGCAGATGACACACAACTGTATCTGTCCTTCAAGTCTGGCACCCAAGACAAATCAGCTTTCTTAAATGCGTGTCTAGTCGATTTACAAAATTGGATGAACACCAGCTGGCTGAGGCTGAACTCTGACAAAACAGAGGTGTTAGTGGTAGGTGGTCCACACATGATGGATAAAGTTCAAAACGCTCACCACCTCGAACTAGCAATTGGGGGAGATACCGTACAGTATAAAGACTCTGTGCGAAACCTTGGGGTGATCCTGGATGGAAATCTAAAACTCAGACAGCAGGTATAAGCTGTCGTCAAGTCTTCCTTCTTCCATCTAAGAAATATAGCGAAAATCAAACACCTTATCCCAGCTGAAGACCTACCTACCCTGGTTCATGCATTTGTATTCCCCCGCCTAGTCTACTTCAACGCCCTGTTCATCGGATCTACAGATTAGGTTCTGCCCCCTTACAACTAGTACAGAATGCTGCAGCCAGACTTCTAGCCATTGCCTCTCGCAGCTCACACATCACCCCAGTACTGCAAACTCTTCACTGGTTGCCAGTAAAATGGAGAATCAATTTTAAGATCTGCCTGCTGACATTTAAGGCTCTAAACCACATGGGACCCAAATACATAGCGGATCTATTGAAACTTTATGCCCCTCCACGCACCCTCCGCTCTGCCAACAAGATGAAGCTGGCTATTCCCAGGATACACTTAACATTTGCCCGGGCCTTTTCCTATACAGCCCCTACTCTATGGAACTCACTTCCACAATCAGTACGAGAGGCTCCTTCTCTGGACAGTTTAAAAAAAAGGCAGAAAATTGTAACGTGGGCGGCAGTCACCAGAAAATAGTAACGTGGGCAGCAGTCACCAAAAAATTGTAACGTGGGCAGCAGTCACTAGTGTTGGGCGAACACCTAGATGTTCGGGTTCGCGAACGTTCGCCGAACATCGCCGCGATGTTCGGGTGTTCGCGCCGAACGCCGAACATAATGGAAGTCAATGGGGACCCGAACTTTCGTGCTTTGTAAATCTTCCTTACATGCTACATACCCCAAATTAGCAGGTTATGTGCACCTTGGGAGTGGGTACAAGAGGGAAAAAAAATATTTGAAAAAGAGCTTATAGTTTTTGAGAAAATTGATTGTAAAGTTTCAAAGGAAAAACTGTCTTTTAAATGTGGAAAATGTCATGTTTCTTTGCACAGGTAACATGCTTTTTTTCGCCATGCAGTCATAAATGTAATACAGAGAAGAGGTTCCAGGAAAAGGGACCGGTAACGCTAACCCAGCACCAGCAGCAGCAGACGTGATGGAACAGGAGGAGGCGCAGGAGGAGAAGGCCACGCTTTGTGAGACACAACAACCCAGGCCTTGCATGAGGACAAGAAGCGTGCGGATAGCATGCTTTGTACCGCCATGCAGTCATAAATGTAATAAAGATAAGTGGTTCAAAAAACAGGGACCACGCGGCAACGCTAACCCAGCAGCAGCAGACGTGATGGAACAGGAGGAGGCGCAGGAGGAGAAGGCCACGCTTTGTGAGACACAACAACCCAGGCCTTGCATGAGGACAAGAAGCGTGCGGATAGCATGCTTTGTACCGCCATGCAGTCATAAATGTAATAAAGATAAGTGGTTCAATAAACAGGGACCACGCAGCAACGCTAACCCAGCAGCAGCAGACGTGATGGAACAGGAGGAGGCGCAGGAGGAGAAGGCCACGCTTTGTGAGACACAACAACCCAGGCCTTGCATGAGGACAAGAAGCGTGCGGATAGCATGCTTTGTACCGCCATGCAGTCATAAATGTAATAAAGATAAGTGGTTCAATAAACAGGGACCACGCGGCAACGCTAACCCAGCAGCAGCAGACGTGATGGAACAGGAGGAGGCGCAGGAGGAGAAGGCCACGCTTTGTGAGACACAACAACCCAGGCCTTGCATGAGGACAAGAAGCGTGCGGATAGCATGCTTTTTTACCGCCATGCAGTCATAAATGTAATAAAGATAAGTGGTTCAAAAAACAGGGACCACGCGGCAACGCTAACCCAGCAGCAGCAGACGTGATGGAACAGGAGGAGGCGCAGGAGGAGAAGGCCATGCTTTTTGAGACACAACAACCCAGGCCTTGCATGAGGACAAAAAGCGTGCGGATATAGCAGCAATGCTTTTTGCCGCCATGCAGTCATAAATGTAATACAGATGAGAGGTTCAATAAACAGGGACCGGAAACGCTACACCATCCCAGATGTTCATTGGTCATGTTACTTGGTTGGGGTCCTGGAGTGTTGCGTAGTCATTTCCAATCCAGGATTGATTCATTTTAATTTGAGTCAGACGGTCTGCATTTTCTGTGGAGAGGCGGATACGCCGATCTGTGACGATGCCTCCGGCAGCACTGAAACAGCGTTCCGACATAACGCTGGCTGCCGGGCAAGCCAGCACCTCTATTGCATACATTGCCAGTTCATGACAGGTGTCTAGCTTCGATACCCAATAGTTGAAGGGTACAGATGGATTGTTCGACACAGCTACGTCATCTGACATGTAGTCCTTGACCATCTTCTCCAGGCGATCGGTGTTGGAGGTGGATCTGCACGCTTGCTGTTCAGTGGGCTGCTGCTGCATGGGTGTCAGAAAATTTTCCCACTCCAAGGACACTGCCGATACCATTCCCTTTTGGGCACTAGCTGCGGCTTGCGTTGTTTGCTGCCCTCCTGGTCGTCCTTGGTTTGCGGAAGTCAGTCTGTTGGCGTACAACTGGCTAGAGGAGGGGGAGGATGTCAATCTCCTCTCTAAAGTCTCCACAAGGGCCTGCTGGTATTCTTCCATTTTGACCTGTCTGACTCTTTCTTCAAGCAGTTTTGGAACATTGTGTTTGTACCGTGGATCCAGAAGGGTATAAACCCAGTAATTGGTGTTGTCCAGAATGCGCACAATGCGTGGGTCACGTTCAATGCAGTCTAGCATGAATTGAGCCATGTGTGCCAGAGTCCTACCAGAATCCTCATCATCCTCTTGTGAGCGTTGTGATAGTGGTTGTGATGCATCATAGTCGTCACCTTCCTCCTGGTCTGCTTCTGCTGACCATTCGCGCTGAATTGTGGAAGTCCAACGTGCACCGCTCTGGCCCTCGTCAGTGGTGGCGTGAAATTCCTGCTCCAACTCCAGCTGTTCCTCCTCCTCTTCTTCGTCATAGCTGCTGGGGCCAGCGTTCCCTGAGGCGGATGGCCTGATGTTGGTACCATCACGCTGATCGTTTTCTCCTTCAGATTCCCCCAGTTGCATCATGACAGCTGTTTCCTTGATTTTCAACATTGACCTCTTCAGTAAACACAGCAGTGGTATGGTAATGCTGACTGAAGAGTTGTCACTGCTCACAAGCAACGTGGATTGCTCAAAATTTTGGAGGACTTGGCAGAGGTCCAACATGTTGGCCCAATCGGATCCACAGAAGCTTGGCAGCTGTCCGGATGCGCCTCGGTACTGCGCCGTCATGTACTGGACCACTGCACTCTTCTGCTCACAAAAGCGGGCTAGCATGTGCAGCGTAGAATTCCAGCGCGTAGGGACATCACACAGCAAGCGATGGTGGGGGAGATTGAAGCGCTCCTGCATCTTGGCGAGTGCCCCCGAAGCAGTACTGGAATTTCTACAATGTTTGGCCACTCGACGCACCTTCAACAGAAGATCGGCCACGCCTGGGTATGTCCTCAGGAACCGCTGAACTACTAGGTTCATCACGTGCGCCAGGCAAGGGATGTGTGTCAGCTTAGCCAACCTTAAAGCGCGAATGAGATTACTCCCATTATCACACACAACCATGCCCGGTTTCAGGTCCAGCGGTGCCAGCCACAAATCCGTCTGTTCCTTTATTCCCTTCCAAATTTCCTCCCCTGTGTGCTGCTTATCCCCAAGGCAGATCAGCTTCAGCAACGCTTGCTGACGCATGCCAACAGCTGTGCTGCACTGCTTCCACGATCCTACTGCTGCTGGGTTAGCGTTTCCGGATGAGGTACAGCTTTGAAATGCGTTGGAGGAGAAGGAGTCAGAGAGGTAGGTGCTGCTGTTGTTATCCAGTGGGAGGGACGGCGGTGCAGCTGTTTGCGGCGTGGGCAACACCCGCGCCGTAGCAGGTGAGGAATCGCTGCCAGGCTCCACAAGGTTCACCCAGTGCGCGGTGAGGGAGATGTATCGACCCTGGCCGAACGCACTCGTCCAGGTGTCAGTGGTGAGGTGAACCTTGCAGGCAACGGCATTCTTCAAGCTTCGGGTTATTTTGCTGACCACGTGCTCATGCAACTCAGGCACTGCAGAGCGCGCAAAGTGGTAGCGGCTGGGAACCACGTAACGTGGGATGGCCACTGACATCATGCCCTTGAAGCTGTTTGTCTCCACCACTCGATATGGCAGCATTTCGCAGGCCAGAAGCTTGGCTATGCTGGCTGTTACTGCCACGGCCCGGGGGTCATTTGCTGGCAATTTCCTCTTGCGCTCAAACATCTCCGACACAGACAACTGAACCGTAGCGCTGCACACGGAAGGGCTGTTGGTTGTTGTGTTTGATGAACACTGGGAGACCTCAAGAGCACTACTCCGGAAAGTGACAGTGTCAGCGTCGTCTGATGTTTGTGAATGTTGTGAACCACGCAATGGCTGGGCTACTGCTGCTGCTGAGGCGGGTCTGGTGGTGAGTCTGGTGAACCCAAGGGAGGCAGTGTTGCTGGTACCCTGTCCTGCCGCGTTTGCCCACAAAGTGGGATGTTTGGATAGCATGTGGCGGCTCATGCTGGTGGTGGAGAGGTTGTTAATACTTTTCCCCCTGCTCAGGCGGGTCTTGCACACCTTGCAAATCGCCATGGTAACATCCTCAGTGCAGTCTTCAAAGAAAGCCCAGACTTTGGAGCACCTGCCTTGCTGGCGATTTCTGTTTGCTCCTCTTTTGCCTCTCACTTGAACTTCCACGCTTGTGGTGCCTGAAATTGCGCGCCGCCTACCTTGTGGCACAAGGCGAACTCGTGCAGCAGTGGGTTCTTCAACAGACTCATCTGTGCTGCTGCTACGACGGCGATGTTCTCGTTCACAAACAAAATCTGGGTCTCTGTCCACATTGTCCATACCCTCCTCTTCCATCTCCTCAAACTCGTCATATGTCATTGTGGGGGGCCGCCGCCGTGGAGTAGAGCTCCCCAGAACAACCTCTGCGCAGCTCACTCCAACGTCGTCTTCCAGATCTTGTCGGCCGACCTCCTGCAATTGCAACCCCTCCTGCCCAACTTGCTCTGGGATTTGGGTTTCCGAGTCCTCCTCGGACTCGCCTTGTATTTCAGTGCGCGGTGCATTTCCCACAGTTAATGGTTGTGAATCCAGGCACAACATTTCTGGCTGTTCCTCCATTGACCTTTGAAAGGTGGAAGTTTGTTGGGCTGGGAATAGCTCCTGCGAATACCCCATTGTGTCCTGAGGTAATTCATCGAACTGGTTATCTGGCAGTTGTGTGCGTGGTGTCGCTGCCGGTTGTGTCAGCTTTGTGCCCACTGGCTCCTTGTAACTGGCTGAGGACTCGGACCTCGTGCGTGATGTGCTGGTGCTGCTTAACCCACTGCTGGACGCTTGAGAGGTCATTCAAGTAATTATCTGGTCCTGTTCTTTTGGATTTGTGAGGGTTGTTGTCCTGGACAACATGGGCGGTATTGAGTGGGTTTTCTTGGGTGCTCCCCTGTGGCCTGTACGTGAACAGTCGGGGAAACACCTCTTCCCTTGCCCCTCCCTCTTTCACCGGATTTCTTCCTCATTTCACTTATCCTTACAGTACACGCTGACTGGCAGCAGTACAGTGGCAGTACAGAAATGCTATACAGTACCACTATTCCCAGCAGCGACACAGAGCACAATGCTATACAGTGGCGGGTGAGCGGTGGACCACTATTCCCAGCAGCGACACAGAGCACAATGCTATACAGTGGCGGGTGAGCGGTGTACTACTATTCCCAGCAGACACAGAGTGGCAGTAAACAGAATGCTATATAGTGTGGCTGAGCGAGGTACACAGAGTGGCAGTAAACAGAATGCTATATAGTGTGGCTGAGCGAGCGGTGTACTACTATTCCCAGCAGACACAGAACAGTAAACAGAATGCTATATAGTGTGGCTGAGCGAGGTACACAGAGTGGCAGTAAACAGAATGCTATATAGTGTGGCTGAGCGAGCGGTGTACTACTATTCCCAGCAGACACAGAACAGTAAACAGAATGCTATATAGTGTGGCTGAGCGAGGTACACAGAGTGGCAGTAAACAGAATGCTATATAGTGTGGCTGAGCGAGCGGTGTACTACTATTCCCAGCAGACACAGAACAGTAAACAGAATGCTATATAGTGTGGCTGAGCGGTGTACCACTATTCCCAGCAGCGACACAGAGCACAATGCTATACAGTGGCGGGTGAGCGGTGGACCACTATTCCCAGCAGCGACACAGAGCACAATGCTATACAGTGGCGGGTGAGCGGTGTACTATTATTCCCAGAAGACACAGAGTGGCAGTAAACAGAATGCTATATAGTGTGGCTGAGCGAGGTACACAGAGTGGCAGTAAACAGAATGCAATATAGTGTGGCTGAGCGAGCGGTGTACTACTATTCCCAGCAGACACAGAACAGTAAACAGAATGCTATATAGTGTGGCTGAGCGGTGTACCACTATTCCCAGCAGCGACACAGAGCACAATGCTATACAGTGGCGGGTGAGCGGTGTACTACTATTCCCAGCAGACACAGAGTGGCAGTAAACAGAATGCTATATAGTGTGGCTGAGCGAGGTACACAGAGTGGCAGTAAACAGAATGCTATATAGTGTGGCTGAGCGAGCGGTGTACTACTATTCCCAGCAGACACAGAACAGTAAACAGAATGCTATATAGTGTGGCTGAGCGAGGTACACAGAGTGGCAGTAAACAGAATGCTATATAGTGTGGCTGAGCGAGCGGTGTACTACTATTCCCAGCAGACACAGAACAGTAAACAGAATGCTATATAGTGTGGCTGAGCGAGGTACACAGAGTGGCAGTAAACAGAATGCTATATAGTGTGGCCGAGCGAGCGGTGTACTACTATTCCCAGCAGACACAGAACAGTAAACAGAATGCTATATATTGTGGCTGAGCGGTGTACCACTATTCCCAGCAGCGACACAGAGCACAATGCTATACAGTGGCGGGTGAGCGGTGGACCACTATTCCCAGCAGCGACACAGAGCACAATGCTATACAGTGGCGGGTGAGCGGTGTACTACTATTCCCAGAAGACACAGAGTGGCAGTAAACAGAATGCTATATAGTGTGGCTGAGCGAGGTACACAGAGTGGCAGTAAACAGAATGCTATATAGTGTGGCTGAGCGAGCGGTGTACTACTATTCCCAGCAGACACAGAACAGTAAACAGAATGCTCTATAGTGTGGCTGAGCGGTGTACCACTATTCCCAGCAGCGACACAGAGCACAATGCTATACAGTGGCGGGTGAGCGGTGTACCACTATTCCCAGCAGCGACACAGAGCACAATGCTATGCAGTGGCGGGTGAGCGGTGTACCACTATTCCCAGAAGACACAGAGTGGCAGTAAACAGAATGCTATATAGTGTGGCTGAGCGAGCGGTGTACTACTATTCCCAGCAGACACAGAACAGTAAACAGAATGCTATATAGTGTGGCTGAGCGAGGTACACAGAGTGGCAGTAAACAGAATGCTGAGCGAGCGGTGTACTACTATTCCCAGCAGCGACACAATGACTGGGGGGACCCTGGCTAGCGTGGCTGGAGCGCGAACTAACCTGCCTGCCTACCCAAAGCTAAACCCACAGACAAATGGCGGCAATATGACGTGGTTCGGGTATTTATTTACCCGAACCACGTGACAGTTCGGCCAATGAGAGCGCGTTCGGGTCCGAACCACGTGACCCGTTCGGCCAATCACAGCGCTAGCCGAACGTTCGGGGAACGTTCGGCCATGCGCTCTTAGTTCGGCCGTGCGGCCGAACGGTTTGGCCGAACACCATCAGGTGTTCGGCCGAACTCGAACATCACCCGAACAGGGTGATGTTCTGCAGAACCCGAACAGTGGCGAACACTGTTCGCCCAACACTAGCAGTCACCAGAAAATTGTAACGTGGGCAGCAGTCACCAGAAAATTGTAACATGGGCAGCAGTCACCAGAAAATTGTAACGTGGGCAGCAGTCACCAGATAATTGTAACGTGAGCAGCAGTCACCAGAAAATTGTAACGTGGGCAGCAGTCACCAGAAAATTGTAACGTGGGCAGCAGTCACCAGAAAATTGTAACGTGGACAGCATTCACCAGACAATCATAATGTGGGCAGCGTTCACCAGAATATCGTAATGTGGGCCAGAAAATCGTAATGTGGGCAGCGTTCACCAGAAAATCGTAGTGTGGACAGCGTTCACCAGAAAATCGTAACGTGGACAGCATTCACTAGACAATCGTAACGTGGGCAGTGTTCACCAGAAAATCGTAATGTGGGCAGTGTTCACCAGAAAATCGTAATGTTGGCTAGAAAATCGTAATGTGGGCAGAGTTCACCAGAAAATCGTAATGTGGGCAGCAGTCAACAGAAAATCGTAACGTGAGCAGCAGTCACCAGAAAATTGTAACGTGGACAGCATTCACCAGACAATCGTAATGTGGACAGCGTTCACCAGAATATCGTAATGTGGGCCAGAAAATCGTAATGTGGGCAGAGTTCGCCAGAAAATCGCAATGTGGGCAGCAGTCACCAGAAAATCGCAATGTGGGCAGCAGCCACCAGAAAATCCTAATGTGGGCAGCAGTCACCAGAAAATCGTAATGTGGGCAGCAGTCACCAGAAAATCGCAATGTGGGCAGCAGTCACCAGAAAATCCTAATGTGGGCAGCAGTCACCAGAAAATCGCAATGTGGGCAGCAGTCACCAGAAAATCGCAATGTGGGCAGCAGTCACCAGAAAATCCTAATGTGGGCAGCAATCACCAGAAAATCCTAATGTGGGCAGCAGGCACTAGAAAATCGCAATGTGGGCAGCAGTCACCAGAAAATCACAATGTGGGCAGCAGTCACCAGAAAATCCTAATGTGGGCAGCAGTCACCAGAAAATCACAATGTGGGCAGCAGACACCAGAAAATCGCAATGTGGGCAGCAGTCACCAGAAAATCCTAATGTGGGCAGCAGTCACCAGAAAATCGTAATGTGGGCAGCAGGCACTAGAAAATCGTAATGTGGGCAGCAGGCACTAGAAAATCGTAATGTGGGCAGCAGGCACTAGAAAATCATAATGCCGAAGCCCTGTACTGGAGACACAAATAATCTCCAGTGCAGGGCTTTTTCGGCAGCCATCTTGCCGTAGCCCTGCTCTGCCTGCCGGAGGAATATGCAGGCTGCTGGAGCGGGGCTGCGGGAAATGAACTGGCGCAGCGTCTATTAGATGCTGAGGCCAGTTGAGCACCTTGCTGGGGGGTCCAGAATCGGCGGGCGGCGGCGCCGCGCACAGTGAGCGGGCCCTAGAGCGGTGGGGTCGCATCCCCAGTAGGTACGCCGGTGCTAAAAACTCACCTCTTTTCCCTAGCTTTTGAGACTGCATAATGCAGGGTCACAGCGCTTTGAGTCCCCAGGGAGAAAAGCGCTATAGAAATATTATTGTTATTGTTATTCTTAAGTAAGTGATAAAGTAATTGCTGATTTAATAGGCACATGCAGCAGCTGAAACATCAAAACTGCTTAAGTCCATAATCAGATCTAGGTATGAAATGGTTAAATGAACTTTCTAGAAAAAAAAATTCTATATACAGGGGGGCCACACATGAGACTTACATTTTTTCCAGGAAATGTATTGTATGATAAAAAATTAATTCTGTACAAAAAATAGAAGGATATCTGTGGTCTGTGTCCACCCTCTAGTGGGGAATATGGAGTATGGCATGCAACTACTAACTAAGGAAGCCAAAATTCATCAACAGGTGAACTTGCTTTCTGATAAATCTAATTATCTATAATTCACTGTGTAAGTAAATGTTAAGTCAATCCTGTAGTGAAAATAAACTTATGAGTTAATTAATTGTATGTGTGTGTAGTGCTAATGGTTCTGATCCAGGTCTGAAACATGCCTGAAAAAGAAACTTAAAGTTTTGAATTCATGCAAAGAAATCTTGTAAGTTAGTCATTAACTACTCAAAGACCACTCCACGCCAATGGAGTCAGGTCCTGGAGCCGGCTAGTGAAGGAGATTGTGCGCATCTCCTTCTCGGGGGGCGGAGCTCCGACCCGTCTTCAGTCTCCGAGAGGCTATTGCCGCTCGGGAGACTGTTAGACGGTGTGATTGCTGTCTATTTACACAGTGCAGCGCTGCGATCAGCAGTAGTGCTGCACTGGGGAGGGACAGCCGTGGGGGACAAGAGAGCGATCGGCTCTCATAGGCAGAAGCCTATGACAGCCAATCACCTGATTGGCCAGCTGGGGGGAGGGAGGGGTTTTCTAAAAAAAAATAATAATTAAAGAAATAGTAAAAAATATTAAAAAAATGTAACATAAATATTGATGAAAAAAAACAAACAACTGGGGGGCGATCAGACCCCACCAACTGAGTGCTCTGTTGGTGGGGGGAAAAGGGGGGGGGGGATCACTCGTGTGCTGTGTTGTGCGGCCCTGCAGCTTGGCCTTAAAGCTGCAGTGGCCATTTTAGTAATAATTAGCCTGGTCTTTAGGGGGGTTTACCACTGTGGTCATCAAGTGGTTAAAGATATCACCTAAACAACTTTTGTTGTTATGTCTTCGAGATTCTCTCCATGACTAATACCAGACAGCATGCAACTAGTGCTAATGATAAATAGAAAATTAGTAACAGAACGGAGTCTAATTTTTATGTTGAGTTTAAGGGATCTATTTTTAAGGCTGAATTCTAAACAACAGCAATTACAGTCAAATTTGCTTTGCTGAGCAGAAAAACAAAAAGAAGTAATGATGACCCTTTGAACTTTGTATTTCTAGAAAGTTATAAGATGCCTGTTCTCTGTGAGCTAAAACTCTTTGGCCTTCTATTTTCTTGTCACGAAATCTGGCTTAATTCGGCAAGCTATCTGACAAGCTCATTTGCATGGATAACAATGGATTTATGTGCAAATGTATTTATGGTTAAATGGGAGGAACTGGTTTTGGCATAAAGCCACCCTATAAATATGTGGTATAGATTTAAAGATTACCTATTTTTATATGGGGGGAGGGAAGGACACTTTGGAATCTTTTTTGACACAAATGAATAATAATAGCCTGGGAATAACGCTGAAGGCTACCTCAAGTGAGAAAAAAAAATGTTTGAACCTTGAACTCCACAATTCGGGGAAAGGATATTCACAAGTTATTTCAAACCTAATAAAACAGAATGGTTATATCTCAACAAATAGCTGCCACCATCCCCAATGGATAAAAAACTTCCTGAAAGGGCAGTTCCTTGAGATACGAAGAAACACCACAAGCATAAATGATAATGAAAATCAAGCAGAGTGCCTTGATAGTGAAATTTTAGAGGTTAAAAACAGGGAAAGAAAGGACTTGATACATGGGGAGGAAAACACAAATAGTGATAGTGCAGATGCCATTATAACTGGTTTAAATACCCAATATCAGAATCAGAATCATTTATTGCACCAAGTACAAACAGAATCTGGAAGGATGAGGGGGACAATGTCCGAAAGCCAAGAGCCGAGGCTGCCATACTACGGTGCCACTAGTCGCACTTGGCAATTATCTGTCATCCATCCCGAAGGAGACACGGGGAGGGGAAGGGGGGTGAGAGAGAGGGAGGCAAAGTTTCAGCAGTGATGACTCCTGACGCTGCTGAGGATCACAATTGCTTACATCTGGCAGTGCTGACCAAGGTGTTTCAGTTCAAAAGGTTCAGTAGTGTTTATTTCTGTAGTGGGTCCCGACTCCTGGGTAGCATTCAGCAGGGTTGGTCAGGATAATCTGGCTGTCACAGAAGTGTCTGGCTGGGGCAGCCCTTACTTCCGGATTAGAGGCTGCCATCATATAGGGGCTGAACCAAAGGTGTCCCTGCTGTGGTGGAGCAGCAGCAGCCAATGGATGGAGCCGGCATCCAGCTAGGCAAAAGATTTCCCGATCAGCGCAGTGTCTTCCTACCTCAGTGGAGCCCAGATCTCCTAGCCCTAGGTAGCAGTGGTGGACTCTACAAGTCCTGTATCTGCACAGACAATGGACCCAGGCAGCGGCAAGGTGGAAAAACTTCCAGGTCCCGGACTCCCCACATCAGTGGCTAAGCTAAGAAGTTGTGGGCCCCAGTGCAAGTTTTGCATTGGGGCCCCCCAAGCATGCTATACATAACAATTGATACAGCACACCAAAGCCTGACAGGGACAACCAGTGTCAGAGGTGCAAGAAGGGGATGGAGAACAGTTTGTTAAAGACTGCTACTATTCAAAAGATTTTTAGAAGTGATTTATTACAAGCACAGGACCAATAAAGAGCTAATACTGTGGTTGAGAGTGGACCCCATGGGGCCCCTCTAGCCCAAGGGCCCCGATGCAGTCGCTACCTCTGCAACCCCTATTGCTACGCCACTGCCCCACATCAATGTCCCAGGCTACACCGGACCACACTGCACACCTTCAGGGTGGAAACCATGGTGAATTGGTGGGGAAAATGACAAGAAAACAAGAAAAAGCCAGAATCCTGTGGCCATTGCTGTCAATTAAGGCGCCATCTTTCTGAACGGCAGTTTAACAGTTGTTAATAACAATATCAGCATTTTCAGAATATCTATTACAGACACTTGGGAATCCTGGATCCAGACCCTGTATTGAGGAACTTGACACCACCATAACCAAAGCTAATATACTGAAAATCAAGAACCTTGATACCCAAGGGTGACAAAACCCTGGTTTGTATCCCTGCAGGGCTTTTGGTAATGTCAAAACCATTAAAATCAGTTTATCACATGCAATGACACTCATGTGGTCTACCTGGCGTAGTGTTACTGCTGGTAGCAATATGTGAGTCGCACTACACTACCCCTTAAGGCCCGCATGAGGAACACACCAGGATCGCCCAAAAGAGGTTCCCTACACACAGTTTGTAGGCTGATTTTGGGAAAAAATCATGTGTGGCCCTGTTTTTCTATCTTTTTCGTTGGCGTATATAAGCTCCTGCCAAATTGGAGAGGCTGTAATAAAAAGCAAGCGGTCTCCTAGGGGAGATATACAACATGGGCACATTGAGACTGGAGGCTCAACATTGATGTCGATATGGTCTGCTTCCTGAGAGATACGTGAATCAAGAGGACATATAACTATAGAGTCTATCTCACTCACCAGGAATGTCCTAGTTCTTCAGTTTAGTAAAGGTCTACAACAGGGTTCAGGAACCTATTTGTCTGAGGGAGCCATAAACGCCACATATTTTAAAATGTAATTCCATGAGTGCCATACAATATGTTTCAAACTGGGACAGCAGGGCTCATGTCCCTGTTGCCATGGTGATGTGTATACAGTTGATCCGGCGGGCAGCGGAAGTGTCAGACACGTCTTCGGCTTCTCTTGGGTTCCAGTAATTTCCCTGAGAGCCAGACAGGAGAAATACCGACTAACAGCTTGTACAATTAGCTAGTTGACTTGGGGGTTGATTCACTGTGAAGAACGATATCCCCGCACTTTGGCCCAATAAACTGCCTGTCAAGTGACAGGCAGCCTATTGGGCCAATCAAAGTGCAGGGATGTCATCCTACAAAGTCACTGGACCTGACAGGGTTCAGAGTGGGACAATTGGAGCAGCTGTTTGTTTGGGGGAGCGTGAGTACGTTAGTAGTGCATACTACAGAAGTAGCATGCCTACTTTGAAAACTTTACTTGAGCTGCCTCAGTAGTGTAGCTTAGTGAATCAACCCCTACCGATTTGTTTGTGAGCCAGATATAGTCATCAAAAGAGCCACATCTGGCTCCCGAGCCATAGGTTCCCTACCCCTGGTCTACAAAGATGAAAAATAGCAAAAAAAATTAAAATTATGTGTTAATGTAAATCTTTGCACTAATGGATATAATGAAGCTAGCATTCAGTCTTACCAGTTACTACCCTTGACCGAAGTGGCACTGAGTGTTAAATATAGTGAGTTTTTTATTTTATATTGTTTATTTTATTTTACTTTTTAACCACTTGCCGACCGCGCACTCATAAAGCGCGTCGGCAAAGTGGCAGCTGCAGGACCAGCGACGCAGTTCTGCGTTGCCGGCTGCAGGCTAATTAATCGGGAAGCAGCCGCTTGCGCGATCGGCTGCTTCCTGTCAATTCACGGCGTGGGGGCTCCATGAATAGCCTGCGGGCCGCCGATCGCGGCTCGCAGGCTAAATGTAAACACAAGCGGAAATAATCCACTTTGTTTACATTTGTACAACGCTGCTAACAGTAGCAGCGTTGTACCAGATCAGCGATCCCCGGCCAATCAGCGGCCGGGGATTGCTGTCACATGACAGGCAGGAGCCTGTTAGAGACTGCACAGGACAGATCCGTTCCTGTGCAGCCTCTGATCTGCAGGGAAGGGAGGTAGGAGAGGGAGGGGGGAATGTCGCCGCGGAGGGGGGCTTTGAGGTGCCCCCCCCCCCCGCAAACCTCAGGCAGGCAGGAGCGATCAGACCCCCCCTGCACATCATCACCATAGGGGGGAAAAAAGGGGGGCGATCTGGTCGCTCTGCTTGCTACCTGATCTGTGCTGGGGGCTGCACAGCCCACCCAGCACAGATCACAGAATACAGCGCTGGTCCTTAAAGGGGGGTAAAGCGTGGGTCCTCAAGTGGTTAATGTTCTTCCATGTCTACATTCAGATGTGCAAAATGTGTCTCAAAGCACTACTAGATCTACATATAGGTCTCATCATCTGATGAGGTCATTAACTTCAGGTGATGTGGTGGTCACCACCCTCTCCCTAAGCTTATTAGCTGGCAGTTAGAAGCGTTGGACTAATGTCTTTAGCTAACACAAATAGCCAACAGAGACTAGACTCTTTATATTATGTAGCGCTCCCTTCTAATAATATTGTATATCTATAAATGAATTTTGAGTTGTATATAAATTAATTTTTTAAGTTTAAGTTTTTCCTTTAGCTGTGCAGTGCTTTTCCTTCTATAGCAATAATCTAAATTGTTATTGGTTGCCTATTCTCTGTGAGCTAAACTCTTTGGCCTTCTATTTTCCTTTCAGGAAATCTGGTTGAATTCTGCAAGCTGTCTAACAAGCTCATTTGCATAGATAACAACTCTATTTTTAACACCTGCTTGCCAGGAATACGGAAAGAAACTTGGAACTGCAGGACTAGGAATTGGCAAATTATTATGGATAAGGAAAATTCTTACGGAACAAGTTTTCATTCACTAAGTGGTAAAGATTGTTCCCAGCTTGATATACTCTATACACTCAAGAATAAACCAACATTTTTTGTTCCTAGAATGCCCCTCAAAGCAAAAGTTCTGTTTATGCTCGGGTCAGCACAGGGGACTCAGGGAGAGTGGCCCAACTTTGTTCTTCTCTCCCCCATTCAGTGTTACTGCATCTGGTGTCCAGTGGTCGTCCAGTGGTCTCCCACTCCTCTCCCATAGAACGTTCTCTGGTGGTCTGGTGGCCACATTCCAGGGGCGTAGAAATAGGCCCTGCAGCGCCTGCGCCCGTGGGAGGGCCCGCCCCCCCCCCCCCCCCTGGGGCCCGGTCGGGCCGTTTTTTGGGGGCTGGAGGGGTGGCAGCATGAGGGGAAAGCCTTGCCCACAGTCGGCGGGGAGAGGGGAAGTTCCCCCCCTCTCCCTCACCTCGGGCTCTCCCCTCTGCGCTCCCCTCCAGCTAGTTACCGTCTGTGTGCAGCGGGCAGCAGCGGCAGATACATACCTTCTTCCTTGCGTTCCATCGCCGCCTTCTCGCTCTAGCGGCTGACGTTACTTCCGGAAGCGGAAGTGACGTCAGCCGCTAGAGCGAGAAGGCGGCGATGGAACGCAAGGAAGAAGGTATGTATCCCGCCGCCGCTGCTGCCCGGCCCGCTGCCCACAGACGGTAACTAGCTGGAGGGGGGCGCAGAGGGGAGAGCCCCGAGGTGAGGGAGAGGGGGGAACTTCCCCTCTCCCCGCCGACTGTGGGCAAGGCTTTCCCCTCATGCTGCCACCCCTCCAGCCCCCCAAAACCGGCCACGAGCGGGCCCGGGGGGGGGGGGGGGCCCGCTCTGAAATTCTGCAGGGGGATTTTCAGGTGTCTGCTGCCCACATTACGATTTTCAGGTGTCAGCTGCCCATATTATGATTTTCTGGTGTCTGCTGCCCACATTGCGATTTTCTGGTGTCTGCTGCCCACATTACGATTTTCAGGTGTCTGCTGCCCACATTACGATTTTCAGGTGTCTGCTGCCCACATTGCGATTTTCTGGTCACTGCTGCCCACATTGCGATTTTCTGGTGTCTGCTGCCCACATTACGATTTTCAGGTGTCTGCTGCCCACATTGCGATTTTCAGGTGTCTGCTGCCCACATTGCGATTTTCTGGTGTCTGCTGCCCACATGGCGATTTTCTGGTGACTGCTGCCCACATGGCGATTTTCTGGTGACTGCTGCCCACATTGCGATTTTCTGGTGAACTCTGCCCACATTACGATTTTCTGTCCCACATTACGATATTCTGGTGAACGCTGCCCACATTACAATTGTCTGGTGAATGCTGTCCACGTTACAATTTTCTGGTGACTGCTGCTCACGTTACGATTTTCTGGTGACTGGTGCCCACATTACGATTTTCTGGTGAACTCTGCCCACATTATGATTTTCTGGTGAACTCTGCCCACATTATGATTTTCTGGTGAACGCTGCCCACATTACGATTGTCTGGTGAATGCTGTCCACGTTACAATTTTCTGGTGACTGGTGCCCACATTACGATTTTCTGGTGAACTCTGCCCACATTATGATTTTCTAAAGGCCCACATTACGATTTTCTGGTGAACTCTGCCCACATTACGATTTTCTGGCCCATATTACGATTGTCTGGTAAAATGCTGCCCACTTTACAATTAATTTACAGTGAAACGCTGCCCCATTACGATTATTTGGCACCTATGGGGGGGGGGGGGGGCCCATCCAAATATTCACAGGGGGGCCCAGTGATTTCTAGTTACGCCCCTGCCACATTCCCTCCCTGTGTAGTACAGTAATGACAGTGGAGGCAGTTCAAGAACAATTTGACCTGCTCCAGGGCTAGACAACACTGTACAGAGACTCTTGGTGCCTTCCATCAGATCTGACCTGTAGCATCTGCAGCTTGCTCACTACTTCCTGGTTTTGGCACACAGACAGTGAGCTTCAGACACTAGAGCGCAAGTCCAACGGAAGCCATGGAGAGTCTTGGTACAGTGTCATTCGGCCCCAGATCAAGTGAGATTGTTCTTCACCTTTCTCTGCTGCCCTTACTCTGCTATAAGGGGATGCGGTGAAAGAGCCATTAGACCACTAAGGAACACTCAATGGGAAAGGGAGGAATGGGTAAACCTGGAAAACAGATAGGCTGTGTAGGTAAGGGAGGGGGGACCACTAGATATCAGGTATGCAGTGTGGAGGAGGGAGGACCACTAGTGTACATATGTACACGTTGATGGTGAGTTGGGCGCAGGGCAAGCTGAATGATGTCTCTCCCTGCTGCCGCAAAACTCTGATGGTGTTAAATACTATTCCCCTCTGAGTTGTCGCAACTCGGAGGGAGATGTAATTCGGGGTCCGGTGACCGCCGGAGCCCCGAATTATCCCTACGCGCCCTACGCAATATAGCATTGCTATGGGGAACCTGTACAACCTACTTTGAGGCCACTAGACACAGGTAACTCTGTATGGGGAGGGAGGGGGGCCACTAAACACCAGGTACGCTGTATAAGAGAGGGAGGGAGGAGCACTAGACACTAGGTACGCTATATGGGGAGGGTTGGGGGGCACTTGACACCAGGTACACTAAATGGGGGGAAAAGGGGGACCACTAGATGCTAGGTAAGTTGCATGGGTGAGGAAGGACAATTAGACACCAGGTACACTGCATGAGGGGAGGGGGACCACTAGACACCAGGTACACTGCATGAGCAAAGAGGGATCATTAGACACCAGGTAACACTGTATGGAGGAGGGAGAGGGGACCACTAGACACCAGGTATACTGCATAAGCAAAGAGGGATCATTAGACGCTAGATAACGCTGTATGGGGAGGGGGAAGGGTCCACTAATTACCAGGTATGCTGTATGGTGGGAGAGGGGGTGTCACGGAAGAGTCGTGAGAAAAAAGATCGCAATCGGTTTGCTGCAACGATTGTCGTTACGTTGCCAGATATGGATTGACTGCCTGGCATCCACAGACAGACAATCCAGATCTGGCAACACAACGACAATCGGTGCAGCAAACCGATTGCGCTCTCTTTTCTCATTGCTCTTCCGTGACACCTCCCCCCAAGGAAGACGGCTTTAACCAGGCATCCACAAGATGTGTGGCATTGCCGCTAACCTGCGATATCTGGTCTAGTTCCCCATTGCAACGGGATAGCCCGTCGGCGTTCTCGTGTCGGCTGCCTGCCTTGTGTTGAATTGTGAAGTCGTATTGCTGTAATGACAGACTCCAACGTAAGAGCTTGCCATTGGTCCCAGCAATGCGGTTCAGCCAATTCAGGGGATTATGATCGGTGATGATCATGAAGGAGTGGCCGTACAGATAGAATTGCAGCTTCTGTAGTGCCCACACGATCGCTAGGCACTCCTTTTCAGTAGTGGAATAGGCTACCTCTTTGGGCAGGAGCTTCCGGCTCAGGTAAAGGATAGGGTGTTCATCTCCGCTTCCATCCATCTGGCTGAGGACTGTGCCGAGCCCATAGTTGGAGGCATCGGTTTGCACAATGAACCGACAACTGAAATCCTCTCAGCAGAGAAATAGCATTATCTTAGGTGCAGGAAGACTCTGTTGATTTGCTAATGAACTAGGAACAAACTCTTGTGTCCAAGAGGCTAGTGTTTATTTTTAATTACCTGAGAACAAAGGTTCTGCACTCTGGCAGAACCTCAGATAGGTGTCAATTGCTTCCACCATTTGGTGAGCCCAGCAAAGAGAGCTTCCTCACAGCATGAAGCCAGACGGCCTGACTCCATCAGCAGCAGAGAGAAAGTAAATGCTGTATATGATTTTTAGCATGTTTAAGGAATACCGTTCATATGAGAGGTATGAAAGTTATCTCATTCTGCTGGTCCGGGTCTGGTGAATATTTTAATATTAAATTGAGGCCACTGACATACCCAGAACCCGAGGTATTCTGCTATTTCATAACCGGGCGTGCGAAAGCACACAAGTTTGATGTCATATGAACTGTCATATTCTGAGGAACATGAATTTGTGGCCGTTAAGTGTGTGCGGGAAGCGTAAGCCGGGATATGGAAAATGTCATATTTGGTGGGCACCAGGAACCCACCCAGGGGATTAACCGCACCCTGTCCAGCCCCTGGGCTGGACTTGAGACTACACCCAAAGATGGGGATCAGTCAAAACTGTTTGCCAGGGACTCCTCCCTCATTCCTCCAAATTCCATCTTCTTGGGAGCATGCTGACGCTTTGAGGAAGAGTGGCGGCCATCTTGTCTGAACTTTGCTCCTGAACTGAAACAAAGGAACTTTACGAGATTTCCCAGAAAGGACATATTTCCACAAACCTAAGTATTTTATTCCATTTTTTATTTTATACTGCGCTATTATTTGTCTCTATAATTGTTGATTTTAACAATTTTCTGTATGTATTCATTATTTATATTGCATATTTAATAAACAACGCTAACGTCCTTTATTTATTCAGCTACCCTATTATTCAGCCGCACAAACTGAACCCTGGTTTCTGAAGAGTCACTACTATTGTTGATAGCTAGATATAATAGAATGTGTTTAACCGTTTTCTAATTGCAGGTCTAGAGTCAGTCAGTAAGTGGGTTCCTCTATCCCATGGTAACAGAGGTGGTGGCAGTTATACCCTGAAATAGTGTGTAATTTGTATTTACAGTAACTCACAGGCTCCCTTCTCGTCGGTCTGCTGCCAAATTCCCATCGGTTTCTGCGGGGTATAAGTGAGGAAGGGGTACCACTAGACACCAGAAAATGCTTTATGGGTACGGAGGGAGGACCATTAGACACCAAAGAACGTTGTACAGATGAGGGAGGACCACTAGACACTAGGTAAGCTGAATGGGAGAGGGAGGGGGACAACTAGACATCAGGTATGCTGTGTGACGGAGGGGGTACCACAAGACATCAGGAAATGCAGTATGGGTGAGGGAGAGTGGACCACTTAACACCAGGAAACACTGTGTGGGGGAGGAGGAGAGAGAGAAAGCAATGAGGGTGGGGGGAGTTTGGAGTTTTGAAGTTCATTTTATTAATGCATGTCATGCATATATAGCTTGTACAAACCTTGTTATTGTGTGAACTGCCTTGGAAAAAAAATTAAATAAAACTGTTTTAATTAAAAAAAAAAAATGAATAAATCCAGCAGGAGCCTGGGTTTCTACCCTATGTTTATACTTGAGTCAAACACTTTTTCTGGCATCTGAAGAAAAAAATAAGTACCCCAGTTTATAATAGGATCAGAATAGTGTATGTTCCAGTATATACATTTCTTGAACTTTAAACTCATCTTTGATTATTGCAGAAATACTTCTAAAGACTTAGTAGATGTCTATGAGATTTCTAATCTTTTGCTGCCACCTAGTGTTTGATGGTTGTGCTTTCTTTCCTAATGTCACTAGTATGTGTATAATTCAATAAAAATCATTTATTTTAACTGAGTGCATTTCAACTAATATTATAGAAAATAAAAAAAAACTATGCATTTCAAAAAGGTCATCCCCAGAGGCACCAAAATTCCCTTGCATAGGCTTAAAAGGGAACCCAAGGTGAGAGGGATATGGAGGCTGCCATATTTATTTTCCCTTAAAACAAAAAAGTAGTATAGCTAGCAGCGGCCTTAAAAATTCAGGAATTCACCTGGAGTCCTGGACCCTGTTGGTGGTGGCGGAGAAGGCAGTCAAGGGACCTGCGAGCAGAGGTGCTGTGTGGGGAGCGACTTAGTCTTGGGGCGGGCAGTCAAACGGCGTGCAGGCAGGGATGCTGTGTGTGGGGACTGACTTAGTCTTCGGGCCAGACCGTGCTTTGCAGACCACGTGGTCAGATGGACCCTTGACCCAACACTGTGTGCCAGAGATGACACCACTTGCCTTTCAACATCACGGTACAGTTTGGGTATCGCCTTTTTTGAAAAATAATTGCATATCTTACACTGCGGTGTGTGGATTTGCTTTTGTGTGCTGCTTTCCCTCAGGTGGTCATTCCACTGCAGTTTGTGCTTTGTAATCATGTTCCTTCGTAAGGTAGTTGTCCCTACGCGGGTCTTGGTCTTTCCATGGCTCAATTTTCGGTGGCAGAGAGTAGTGTTGGGCGAACATCTAGATGTTCAGGTTCGGGCCGAACAGGCCGAACATGGCCGCGATGTTCGGGTGTTCGACCCGAACTCCGAACATAATGGAAGTCAATGGGGACCCGAACTTTTGTGGTTTGTAAAGCCTCCTTACATGGTACATACCCCAAATTTACAGGGTATGTGCACCTTGGGAGTGGGTACAAGAGGAAAAATTTTTTAGCAAAAAGAGCTTATAGTTTTTGAGAAAATCGATTTTAAAGTTTCAAAGGGAAAACTGTCTTTTAAATGCGGGAAATGTCTGTTTTCTTTGCACAGGTAACATGTTTTTTGTCGGCATGCAGTCATAAATGTAATACATATAAGAGGTTCCAGGAAAAGGGACCGGTAACGCTAACCCAGCAGCAGCACACGTGATGGAACAGGAGGAGGCGCAGGAGGAGAAGGCCACGCTTTGTGAGACACAACAACCCAGGCCTTGCATGAGGACAAGAAGCGTGCGGATAGCATGCTTTGTATCGCCATGCAGTCATAAATGTAATAAAGATAAGTGGTTCAATAAACAGGGACCACGCGGCAACGCTAACCCAGCAGCAGCAGACGTGATGGAACAGACGGAGGCGCAGGAGGAGAAGGCCACGCTTTGTAAGACACAACAACCCAGGCCTTGCATGAGGGCAAGAAGCATGCGGATAGCATGCTTTGTACCGCCATGCAGTCATAAATGTAATAAAGATAAGTGGTTCAATAAACAGGGACCACGCGGCAACGCTAACTCAGCAGCAGAAGACGTGATGGAACGTGAGCAGGCGCAGGAGGAGAAGGCCACGCTTTGTGAGACACAGCAACCCAGGCCTTGCATGAGGGCAAGAAGCGTGCGGATAGCATGCTTTGTACCGCCATGCAGTCATAAATGTAATAAAGATAAGTGGTTCAATAAACAGGGACCACGCGGCAACGCTAACCCAGCAGCAGCAGATGTGATGGAACAGGAGGAGGCGCAGGAGGAGAAGGCCACGCTTTGTAAGACACAACAACCCAGGCCTTGCATGAGGGCAAGAAGCGTGCGGATATAGCAGCAATGCTTTTTGCCGCCATGCAGTCATAAATGTAATACAGATGAGCGGTTCAATAAACAGGGACCGGAAACGCTACACCGTCCCAGATGTTCATTGGTCATGTTACTTGGTTGGGGTCCTGGAGTGTTGCGTAGTCATTTCCAATCCAGGATTGATTCATTTTAATTTGAGTCAGACGGTCTGCATTTTCTGTGGAGAGGCGGATACGCCGATCTGTGACGATGCCTCCGGCAGCACTGAAACAGCGTTCCGACATAACGCTGGCTGCCGGGCAAGCCAGCACCTCTATTGCGTACATTGCCAGTTCGTGCCAGGTGTCTAGCTTCGATACCCAATAGTTGAAGGGTGCAAATGGATTGTTCGACACAGCTACGTCATCTGACATGTAGTCCTTGACCATCTTCTCCAGGCGATCGGTGTTGGAGGTGGATCTGCACGCTTGCTGTTCAGTGGGCTGCTGCTGCATGGGTGTCAGAAAATTTTCCCACTCCAAGGACACTGCCGATACCATTCCCTTTTGGGCACTAGCTGCGGCTTGCGTTGTTTGCTGCCCTCCTGGTCGTCCTGGGTTTGCGGGAGTCAGTCTGTCTGCGTACAACTGGCTAGAGGAGGGGGAGGATGTCAATCTCCTCTCTAAAGTCTCCACAAGGGCCTGCTGGTATTCTTCCATTTTGACCTGTCTGACTCTTTCTTCAAGCAGTTTTGGAACATTGTGTTTGTACCGTGGATCCAGAAGGGTATAAACCCAGTAATTGGTGTTGTCCAGAATGCGCACAATGCGTGGGTCACGTTCAATGCAGTCTAGCATGAATTGAGCCATGTGTGCCAGAGTCCTACCAGAATCCTCATCATCCTCTTGTGAGCGTTGTGATAGTTGTTGTGATGCATCATAGTCGTCACCTTCCTCCTGGTCTGCTTCTGCTGACCATTCGCGTTGAATTGTGGAAGTCCAACGTGCACCGCTCTGGCCCTCGTCAGTGGTGGCATGAAATTCCTGCTCCAACTCCAGCTGTTCCTCCTCCTCTTCTTCGTCATAGCTGCTGGGGCCAGCGTTCCCTGAGGCGGATGGCCTGATGTTGGTACCATCACGCTGATCGTTTTCTCCTTCAGATTCCCCCAGTTGCATCATGACAGCTGTTTCCTTGATTTTCAACATCGACCTCTTCAGTAAACACAGCAGTGGTATGGTAATGCTGACTGAAGAGTTGTCACTGTTCACAAGCAACGTGGATTGCTCAAAATTTTGGTGGACTTGGCAGAGGTCCAACATGTTGGCCCAATCGGATCCACAGAAGCTTGGCAGCTGGCCGGATGTGCCTCGGTACTGCGCCGTCATGTACTGGACCACTGCACTCTTCTGCTCGCAAAAGCGGGCTAGCATGTGCAGCGTAGAATTCCAGCGCGTAGGGACATCACACAGCAAGCGATGGTGGGGGAGATTGAAGCGCTCCTGCATCTTGGCGAGTGCCCCCGAAGCAGTACTGGAATTTCTACAATGTTTGGCCACTCGACGCACCTTCAACAGAAGATCGGCCACGCCTGGGTATGTCCTCAGGAACCGCTGAACTACTAGGTTCATCACGTGCGCCAGGCAAGGGATGTGTGTCAGCTTAGCCAACCTTAAAGCGCGAATGAGATTACTCCCATTATCACACACAACCATGCCCGGTTTCAAGTCCAGCGGTGCCAGCCACAAATCCGTCTGTTCCTTTATTCCCTTCCAAATGTCCTCCCCTGTGTGCTGCTTATCCCCAAGGCAGATCAGCTTCAGCAACGCTTGCTGACGCATGCCAACAGCTGTGCTGCACTGCTTCCACGATCCTACTGCTGCTGGGTTAGCGTTTCCGGATGAGGTACAGCTTTGAGATGCGTTGGAGGAGAAGGAGTCAGAGAGGTAGGTGCTGCTGTTGTTATCCAGTGGGAGGGACGGCGGTGCAGCTGTTTGCGGCGTGGGCAACACCCGCGCCATAGCAGGTGAGGAATCGCTGCCAGGCTCCACAAGGTTCACCCAGTGCGCGGTAAGGGAGATGTATCGACCCTGGCCGAACGCACTCGTCCAAGTGTCAGTGGTGAGGTGAACCTTGCAGGCAACGGCATTCTTCAAGCTTCGAGTTATTTTGCTGACCACGTGCTCATGCAACTCAGGCACTGCAGAGCGCGCAAAGTGGTAGCGGCTGGGAACCACGTAACGTGGGATGGCCACTGACATCATGCCCTTGAAGCTGTTTGTCTCCACCACTCGATATGGCAGCATTTCGCAGGCCAGAAGCTTGGCTATGCTGGCTGTTACTGCCACGGCCCGGGGGTCATTTGCTGGCAATTTCCTCTTGCGCTCAAACATCTCCGACACAGACAACTGAACCGTAGCGCTGCACACGGAAGGGCTGTTGGTTGTTGTGTTTGATGAACACTGGGAGACCTCAAGAGCACTACTCCGGAAAGTGACAGTGTCAGCGTCGTCTGATGTTTGTGAATGTTGTGAACCACGCAATGGCTGGGCTACTGCTGCTGCTGAGGCGGGTCTGGTGGTGAGTCTGGTGAACCCAAGGGAGGCAGTGTTGCTGGTACCCTGTCCTGCCGCGTTTGCCCACAGAGTGGGATGTTTGGATAGCATGTGGCGGCTCATGCTGGTGGTGGAGAGGTTGTTAATACTTTTCCCCCTGCTCAGGCGAGTCTTGCACACCTTGCAAATCGCCATGGTAACATCCTCAGTGCAGTCTTCAAAGAAAGCCCAGACTTTGGAGCACCTGCCTCCTTGCTGGCGATTTCTGTTTCCTCCTCTTTTGCCTCTCACTCTAACTTCCACGCTTGTGGTGCCTGAAATTGCGCGCCGCCTACCTTGTGGCACAAGGCGAACTCGTGCAGCAGTGGGTTCTTCAACAGACTCATCTGTGCTGCTGCTACGACGGCGATGTTCTCGTTCACAAATAAAATCTGGGTCTCTGTCCACATTGTCCATACCCTCCTCTTCCATCTCCTCAAACTCGTCATATGTCATTGTGGGGGGCCGCCGCCGTGGAGTAGAGCTCCCCAGAACAACCTCTGCGCAGCTCACTCCAACGTCGTCTTCCAGATCTTGTCGGCCGACCTCCTGCAATTGCAACCCCTCCTGCCCAACTTGCTCTGGGATTTGGGTTTCCGAGTCCTCCTCGGACTCGCCTTGTATTTCAGTGCGCGGTGCATTTCCCACAGTTAATGGTTGTGAATCCGGGCACAACATTTCTGGCTGTTCCTCCATTGACCTTTCATAGGTGGAAGTTTGTTGGGCTGGGAATAGCTCCTGCGAATACCCCATTGTGTCCTGAGGTAATTCATAGGACTGGTTATCTGGCAGTTGTGTGCGTGGTGTCGCTGCCGGTTGTGTCAGCTTTGTGCCCACTGGCTCCTTGTAACTGGCTGAGGACTCGGACCTCGTGCGTGATGTGCTGGTGCTGCTTAACCCACTGCTGGACGCTTGAGAGGTCATCCAAGTAATTATCTGGTCCTGTTCTTTCGGATTTGTGAGGGTTGTTGTCCTGGACAACATGGGCGGTATTGAGTGGGTTTTCTTGGGTGCTCCCCTGTGGCCTGTACGTGAACCGTCAGGGGAAACACCTCTTCCCTTGCCCCTTCCTCTTTCACCGGATTTCTTCCTCATTTCACTTATCCTTACAGTACACGCTGACTGGCAGCAGTACAGTGGCAGTACAGAAATGCTATACAGTACCACTATTCCCAGCAGCGACACAGAGCACAATGCTATACAGTGGCGGGTGAGCGGTGTACTACTGTTCCCAGGCCCAGCAGACACAGAGTGGAAGTAAACACAATGCTATATAGTCTGGCTGAGCGGTGTACACAGAGTGGCAGTACACACAATGCTATATAGTCTGGCTAAGCCGTGTACACAGAGTGTCAGAAAACACAATGCTATATATAGCGTGGCTGAGCGAGGTGCACAGTGGCAGTACACACAATGCTATATTAGTCAGGCTAAGCCGTGTACACAGAGTGTCAGTAAACAATGGTATATAGTCTGGCTGAGCGGTGTACACAGAGTGTCAGTAAACAACGGTATATAGTCTGGCTGAGCGGTGTACACAGAGTGGCAGTAAACACAATGCTATATATAGCGTGGCTGAGCGAGGTGCACAGTGGCAGTACACACAATGCTATATATAGCGTGGCTGAGCGAGGTGCACAGTGGCAGTACACACAATGCTATATATAGCGTGGCTGAGCGAGGTGCACAGTGGCAGTACACACAATGCTATATTAGTCAGGCTAAGCCGTGTACACAGAGTGTCAGAAAACACAATGCTATATATATAGCGTGGCTGAGCGAGGTGCACAGTGGCAGTACACACAATGCTATATATAGCGTGGCTGAGCGAGGTGCACAGTGGCAGTACACACAATGCTATATATAGCGTGGCTGAGCGAGGTGCACAGTGGCAGTACACACAATGCTATATATAGCGTGGCTGAGCGAGGTGCACAGTGGCAGTACACACAATGCTATATTAGTCAGGCTAAGCCGTGTACACAGAGTGTCAGAAAACACAATGCTATATATATAGCGTGGCTGAGCGAGGTGCACAGTGGCAGTACACACAATGCTATATATAGCGTGGCTGAGCGAGGTGCACAGTGGCAGTACACACAATGCTATATTAGTCAGGCTAAGCCGTGTACACAGAGTGTCAGAAAACACAATGCTATATATATAGCGTGGCTGAGCGAGGTGCACAGTGGCAGTACACACAATGCTATATATAGCGTGGCTGAGCGAGGTGCACAGTGGCAGTACACACAATGCTATATATAGCGTGGCTGAGCGAGGTGCACAGTGGCAGTACACACAATGCTATATATAGCGTGGCTGAGCGAGGTGCACAGTGGCAGTACACACAATGCTATATTAGTCAGGCTAAGCCGTGTACACAGAGTGTCAGAAAACACAATGCTATATATATAGCGTGGCTGAGCGAGGTGCACAGTGGCAGTACACACAATGCTATATATAGCGTGGCTGAGCGAGGTGCACAGTGGCAGTACACACAATGCTATATTAGTCAGGCTAAGCCGTGTACACAGAGTGTCAGAAAACACAATGCTATATATATAGCGTGGCTGAGCGAGGTGCACAGTGGCAGTACACACAATGCTATATATAGCGTGGCTGAGCGAGGTGCACAGTGGCAGTACACACAATGCTATATATAGCGTGGCTGAGCGAGGTGCACAGTGGCAGTACACACAATGCTATATATAGCGTGGCTGAGCGAGGTGCACAGTGGCAGTACACACAATGCTATATTAGTCAGGCTAAGCCGTGTACACAGAGTGTCAGAAAACACAATGCTATATATATAGCGTGGCTGAGCGAGGTGCACAGTGGCAGTACACACAATGCTATATATAGCGTGGCTAAACGAGGTGCACAGTGGCAGTACACACAATGCTATATTAGTCAGGCTAAGCCGTGTACACAGAGTGTCAGAAAACACAATGCTATATATATAGCGTGGCTGAGCGAGGTGCACAGTGGCAGTACACACAATGCTATATATAGCGTGGCTGAGCGAGGTGCACAGTGGCAGTACACACAATGCTATATATAGCGTGGCTGAGCGAGGTGCACAGTGGCAGTACACACAATGCTATATATAGCGTGGCTGAGCGAGGTGCACAGTGGCAGTACACACAATGCTATATTAGTCAGGCTAAGCCGTGTACACAGAGTGTCAGAAAACACAATGCTATATATATAGCGTGGCTGAGCGAGGTGCACAGTGGCAGTACACACAATGCTATATATAGCGTGGCTGAGCGAGGTGCACAGTGGCAGTACACACAATGCTATATATAGCGTGGCTGAGCGAGGTGCACAGTGGCAGTACACACAATGCTATATTAGTCAGGCTAAGCCGTGTACACAGAGTGTCAGAAAACACAATGCTATATATATAGCGTGGCTGAGCGAGGTACACAGTGGCAGTAAACAATGCTATATATAGTGTGGCTGAGCGAGCGGTGTACTACTGTTCCCAGCAGCGACACACAATGACTGGGGGGGACCCTGGCTAGCGTGGCTGGAGAGCGAACTACCCTGCCTGCCTACCCAAAGCTAAACCCACAGACAAATGGCGGAGATATGACGTGGTTCGGGTATTTATTTACCCGAACCACGTGACCGTTCGGCCAATCAGAGCGCGTTCGGGCCCGAACCACGTGACCCGTTCGGCCAATCACAGCGCTAGCCGAACGTTCGGGGAACGTTCGGCCATGCGCTCTTAGTTCGGCCATGTGGCCAAACGGTTTGGCCGAGCACCGTCAGGTGTTCGGCCGAACTCGAACATCACCCGAACAGGGTGATGTTCTGCAGAACCCGAACAGTGGCGAACACTGTTCGCCCAACACTAGCAGAGAGTACAGATGGCATTGCTCTCATCTGAGGCAGACACACAAAAAAATTTCCACACCGCTGAGCCCTTGGGTGATGGCACTTTGGTGGTGGCGGCCGACTGAGTGTTAAGTGGGGTGCCAGAATCAGAGCAGGAGGAGGAAGATATGTCACGCTTCCGTGTGGAAGCTGAGAAAGATGAGGTGTTCTGTGTTAAATAGTCAACTACGTCCTGACAATATTGGGGGTTGATGGCACGTGACTTCTCCTGAACACTGTACTTTGGTTGAGGGCCGCACAAAATCACGACAGCGCGACCTCGAACAGACCTGCCAGGTGGCCTGCCTCTGCCTTTTGTTTTGTCCATATTGGGGGGGGGATGAAGTGAAAGGTATGCACTGACTTGACTAATACAATGTGCAGTCAGTTACACCGGTGCAGTTACCAAGTATGTGAGTGGTATATCACACTGCGTGCACTCACATAGGTAGGTGGGTGCACTGTAAACAACAGGTAGGTATATGCAATGATGGATGGGTATTACAATGTGCACCTGTCACACACAGACAGGTACCGGACAGGCACAGTGACACTGTGTGCGCTCACATAGGTAGGTGGGTGCACTGAAGTGAACAACAGGTAGTAGGTATATGCAGTGATGGGTATTACAATGTGCACCTGTCACACACAGACAGGTATCGGACAGGCACAGTGACACTGCGTGCTCTCACGTAGGTAGATGGGTGCACTGAAGTGAACAACAGGTAGTAGGTATATGCAGTGATGGGTATTACATGTGCACCTGTCACACACAGACAGGTACCGGACAGGCACAGTGACACTGACTGACAGGGCTGTATGTAATGCAAGTGGGCCACACACACACAAAAAAAAAATAGATCACAAGAACAAGATTAGCTCTCAAACGAGCTGTTGAGGGGTGCTTTTTTTAGCAATAACAATCAGCCAGGAGCAAGCTAACAAGCCTACAAGAGCCTAACTAAGCTTTCCCTATGAGAGTCTGCAGCAGCTATACCTTCTGTAATTACTGCAGGCACACGAGTGAGTCCAATGCCTGACGCTGCCTGCCTTTTATAAGGGGGGTGGGGCTCTAGGAGGAAGTGTAGCCTAATTGGCTACAATGTGCCTGCTGACTGTGATGTAGAGGGTCAAAGTTGACCCTCATGATGCACTGTGGGGGCCAACCGAACTTCCGGAAAAGTTCCCGGTTCGCCGCGATCGCGAACCACGGAAGTTCGCCGGGAACCTTTCGCGGGCGAACCGTTCGGGCCATCTCCAGTGAGGAAGTGTGGTCCCCTGTTACCAAGCAGTAATTTATATATCATCAGGGGCGTAGCAATAGGGGGTGCAGAGGTAGCCACCGCATCGGGGCCCTTGGGCCAGAGGGGCCCCAAAAGGCCCTCCCTCAACTACAGTATTAGCTCTTTATTGGTCCTGTGCTGGTAATAATCATTAACAAACAGTTCCCCATCCCCTTTTTCCACCTCTGACACTGAAGTTGCCATTGGCAGGTTTTGGTGCGCCGTATCAATTGTTATGTATCGAGTGCTTGGGGGCCCCATTGTTAAACTTGCATCGGGGCCCACATCTCCTTAGCTACGCCACTGTATATCATGTATTCATGTACATGTTCCATTAATTCACCTTTTCATGTTTACCACCATTTTATGTATTTCTACTGGCAGCTTCTGCAGAACTATGCATTTCTATTCTGTTTTTATTGAACGCACTTTTTTATTTCTGTAAATGGGGTTTGTGTGTATAGTGTATAAATCAAACTGTTTCCTAGCACTTCAATATTCTCAGTATGAATGGTGAATTGAAGCAATTTGTACATTTAGATTAAGCAAGTAATGACAGGTCTATTTTAAATTGGACCTGAACTCTTGCACAGGACCGAAGGAAAACATAGAGAAATGCACCCTACGTGTATTTAGAGTTTAGCCTGTTTCATTCCCCTCTCTTTTGTGTCTGATCACACGTTAACTACCTCAAGATCGCGTCACGCCAAAGTGGCGTGACCACGGTGGCAGCCCCAGGACCGCCTAACGCCAATTGGCATCAAGTCCTGGAGACGGCTACTGCAGGAGATCGCAGCTCGGAGACTGTTAGACGGTGAAACCGCCATGGGTGTACAGCGCTGCAATCTATAGCAGCGCTGTACTCGGGACAGCCAAGTGACGTGGCTGTCCACTCTGTGTGCTCGGAGGTGATCGGCTGTCATAGGCGATCACAGGGATTGTCTGGCGGGGGGAGGGAGGGATGGGGGAGGATAAAAATTAAAAAAGACACATTTTTATTAAAAAAATAAACATAAATATTGATAAAAAACAAACAAACACTGGGGGAGCGATCAGACCCCACCAACAGAGAGCTCTGTTGGTGGGGAGGAAGGGGGGGATCACTTGTGTGCTGTGTTGTGCGGCCCTGCAGCTTGGCCTTACAGCTGCAGTGGCCTATTTTAAAAAAAATGGCCTGGTCTTTAGGGGGGGTAAAGCCTGTGGGCCTGAAGTGTATAAAAATCTAATCTTCCCGCTGTGTCACATGACTGGCACGGCAGAGATGGTAAATAAGCTCATTTGAAAGCACAGGATTTTAACAATATGTCTGCTTCCATGAATCAGGAAGTAGAAACATTCAGATTTATTTTAGGAATTGTATCAGCTGTAAGAAAGAAATGTTTTTTGTTTAAAGGTTATTATGCTGTTGTGTATCTTTTAGAGCAGAGAGGATATTCGCTAAGTTAACAGTACATTGGATTTCTAATCTGTTGCTGCCACCTAGTGTTTATAGATGTTTATTCATCAATCATTCAATGTCTGTGTACAGAATTAAGGCCATAATTCATCTTGCGTTAGTTGCCAATTGGACAGTTCCTCCGAGCTAGGAGGAACTGTTCGACACCTGAGGCATTCAACAGGGAATGTACACTCCTTAGGAAGCGTTTTAGGCAGAGAGGCTTCCCGGAGCATGTTATAGAACGAGCATATCAACGCGCATGTAAAACTTCCCGTGAAGTCACCCTGAGAGATAATGATAAGAATAAGATATTGGAATGTAAGAACAGGGACACTTCTAGAGAGACATTAAAAGTGCCCCGACTCATTGGAACCTTCACGGATCACTCACATAGGGTCTATGAGATCATACGCCATTATTGGCCCATCCTGCAAAAGGATAAGGACCTATCGAAACATCTTCCTGATTCCCCAGCTATAACTTATAGACGGTCATCCAATTTACGAGATATATTAGTGCATAGCACCTATGCCCCACCGACTGCCCCGAGGGAAACCTGGCTCCCACCCAAGCTGAAGGGGTCCTTTAGATGTGGCCATTGCAAGGCCTGTAGGTATATGCCGACCCTGAAAGTGTTCACAGCCCCCATCAGTGGCAGAACTTTTTCTATACAATCTTTTATCAATTGTGAGAGTAAAGGGGTAGTTTATGGGGCGAAATGTCCGTGCAACCTGTGGTATGTGGGCAAGACAACCAGACAACTTAAAGATCGTGTTTTGGAACATGTCGGGGATATCAAGCATAGACGTGAGACATCGATTGCCAGACACATGAACGAATTTCACCCTTCCAAACGTTTTGACGTACAATTCTGGGGCATACAGCAATGGAAAAGGGATTTTAGAGGGGGCAATTTCGATAAGAAACTGACACAGATAGAATCTCAGTGGATACACCGTTTAGATACGATCTCACCGAATGGTCTGAATGAAGATTTTAATCTGGCCTGTTTTCTGTAGCTCGGAATATTCCTGGGGTGAAAATAATAAATATATAATAATAAACCCCCCCCCCATATATTATACTGCTGGGCTCGGTCTGATACATCATAGGAATCGTTACTATGGAGCTGGTATCTGTATGTCCCATATGCCCACGATATTGGTAATTATTGTGCCCCAATTATATCAGTGTATTCGTGTATTCTTTGCATTTATGATCTGTATCTATCATTCCACGCATGTGGATATCTATATGTGTGCTATCACCATTATGCTGTAGCTAGCTATATGCTGTTCTATGCTGTTTCCCACTTTAAGTTTGTACTGTACTATTTGACACAGTTACCACGTATTTAGTGTGAAATGTTTATATGCGCTACCATGGCTACGGGGGTGTGTGTATCTGGAATGGGACACCTCTGATTGGTCGCCCTCACCTGTAGGGGTAGTACCCTGTGGAGTATGGATGGGCGGCACCATGTATGCCGTTACTATCCGCATTATTCGGATAGTTCTGGCCGTGAAGGGGCGGCGCTGTTATGATGCGGACGTCCGCACTTACAAGTGTATACTCCGGCTGCGGAAGTGACGTAGGCTAGCCCTTGGAACGCAGACTCCACCCCTTTCGGCACGAGTGGAACGCAGACAGCGTCCACCGTGCGGATACGACGATGGGGGACTCGTGTTGATCCATCCTTTGGGGAGCAGAGTGCTATATGATGAGCGCACATGGGGATAATATTATCCATTGTCCACATTAAATATATAGGGATTTACATAGGATCCCAGCAGTGGTGTGAGCGGTGGGCGTGACTTTCTGGGCCAGACCCCGCCTCTTCCTGCCTCCTTATTATAAATTTGGTCGCCGAACACGGCACAGACAGCTCTGACTTGGGCTTTTACCTATGGGGGGCAATTTGTGATTTTAACTTGGTGGTTATGTGGATGATGTATAGCACTATTGTAATATATGTATAGCACCTTCTGAAGAAGCCTTTATGGTGAAATGTGATCTCATTAGGGTTTAATATGTACAGCACCATGCACTTTTAACACTATGTAAATAGCCCCCCCTTATTGGGGTGTGTTGAGGACTAGTACTATTGAGGGGCTAGCTGAGGTGATTTATAGCATCACAATAGGCAAACCTTACTCAGGTCACGACCACCCTTAGCAGTAAAGACGGTGGTGCATCTGTGGGATAGCTACACCCCACTTATCAAATATAATAGAGTGGAGGGGGATCAGCAAGGACCCCCACAGTACGCCACTTCGTTGCCCCATTGTCGGACCTTACTGCATAAGTAACACGTATACTATTTTGCTAATTGAATGTAAAACATTTTTTATTTTTAATAATTAGCGGGTATATAACACCTGTATAGTACCTATAGGGCATGTCATATTGACAAGTGTGTTTGTAAACTTTTTTTCCCTGGTATCTCCTTTTCGGTTTGTGTTTGATCTTAGTTGCCAAGGTTACCTAATAAGAATGGTTATGTTTTTCTGCCATAAGTATATCTTCATTCTTTATTTATTCTTAGAGTTTTTTGTATGGTATACTATTGAGGATGAGGAATAAATGAGTTGCCACACATGGGATGTGTGTGACAGATGTATTTACAACAAGCATACAGCATCATCACAGGCAAGCGAAAAGGAACACACTTCATTGGTGTTTTTCCTATCAGGGACTGGGACATTTTGGGTAAACCTGCAAGTTACTGGCACTTATTCAGTTCACCTTTTCTCCATTTTTTCTCCTGTATTTTTACACCTTATGCCTTTTATTATCAACACCTTATCAATAAAATGCAAGCGAGAGTAATCATGACAGTACCTTTTTTTCCTACTTGTGGTACTTTTTCAATTGCAGTGCTGAAAAGTCATTTTAACCACTTGAGGACCACAGTGCTAAACCCCTCTAAAGACCAGGCCTTTTTTACTAAAATGGCCACTGCAGCTTTAAGGCCAAGCTGCAGGGCCGTACAACTCAGCACACAAGTGATTCCCTTCCCCCCACCAACAGAACTCTCTTGAAATATTATATATATAATAAATATTTAATGTAATTTTTTATAATAAATAAATGTTTTGTTTTGTTTTTTTCTCAACCTCCCTCCCCCGACCAGCCTATCACTGCCGATCTCTCTTTAGTGCCCCAGGGGGACAGCCGTGTCACACGGCTGTCCCCAGTACAGCGCTGCTGCAGATCGCAGCGCTGTACTAGGTAAATAGACGGCTCTGTCTAGAGATGGCCTGAACCTCCGATTTTCGGTTCGCAAACTTCTGTAAAAGTTTGGTTTGCGTGAACTTTCGTGAACCGCAATAGACTTCAATGGGGAGGCTACTTTGAAAACTAGAAACATTTATGCTGGCCAGAAAAGTGATGGAAAAGATGTTTCAAGGGGTCTAACACCTGGAGGAGGGCATAGCGGAGTGGGATAGACGCCAAAAGTCCCTGGGAAAAATCTGGATTTGATGCAAAGCAGAGTTTTATGGGCAGAAGCAAGCGAGAGTAATCTTGACAGTACCTTTTTTTCCTACTTGTGGTACTTTTTCAATTGCAGTGCTGAAAAGTTATTTTAATCACTTGAGAACCACAGTGCTAAACCCCTTTAAAGGACTTACGAGCCCAAATAGCAAAAAAAAGATAAGTACCTTAGTCGCTTTTAAATGCATGGAGGACGCCATCCGCACCCTCTGTGCAGTTCCGCCGGGTCCCCGCAGTGTGATCGCCCCCCGTGCCGCCCCCGTTCCTCTCCTAAGATGGCCGCCGGCGCTGGCCGTGGCTGCGCAGTCCGCACACACGTTAGTACAACTCAGGGCCATACAACTCAGTACACAAGTGATCCCCCCCCTTTTCCCCCCACCAACAGAGCTCTCTTTTGGTGGGTTCTGAATCGCTCCCCCCAGTTCTTTAATTGTTTTAAAATAAATATTTAATGTAATTTTTTTAAAATAAAGAAATGTTTTGTTTTGTTTTTTTCTCACCCTCCCTCCGATTTTCGGTTCGCGAACCGGGTTCGCGAACTTCCGTAAAAGTTTGGTTCGCGTGAAGTTTCGCGAACCGCAATAGACTTCAATGGGGAGGCTACTTTGAAAACTAGAAACACTTATGCTGGCCAGAAAAGTGATGGAAAAGATGTTTCAAGGGGTCTAACACCTGGAAGAGGGCATGGCGGAGTGGGATAGATGCCAAAAGTCCCTAGGAAAAATCTGGATTTGACGCAAAGCAGTGTTTTAAGGGCAGAAATCACACTGAATTCTAAATTGCAGGCCTAAAGTGCTTTAAAACATCTTGCATGCATATACATCAATCAGGGAGTGTAATTAGAGTACTGCTTCACACTGACACACCAAACTCATTGTGTAACGCACCGCAAACAGCTGTTTGTGTAGTGACGGCCGTGCTGGACTGGTGCGCACCATGGCCAGAGTGCAGGCCATGGTGGTTTTCAAGCCCAGCGCTTTAAAACATCTTGCATGTGTATACATCAATCAGGGAGTGTAATTAGAGTTCTGCTTCACACTGACACACCAAACTCACTGTGTAACGCACCGCAAACAGCTGTTTGTGTAGTGACGGCCGTGCTGGACTGGTGTGCACCGTGGCCAGAGTGCAGGCCGTGGCGGTTTTCAAGCCCAGTGCTTTAAAACATCTTGCATGAGTATACATCAATCAGGGAGTGTAATTAGAGTACTGCTTCACATTGACACACCAAACTCACTGTGTAACGCACCACAAATGCTGTTTGTGTAGTGACGGCCGTGCTGGACTGGTGCACACCATGCAGGTCGTGGCGGTTTTCAAGCCCATATGGTCGCCGGGCTGTGGTAGCTGAATGATAGAACAACAGTGACTATCAGGTAGGTATATTCAATGATGGGTATTACAATGTGCACCTGTCACACACAGAGAGGTACTGGACAGGCACAGTGACACTGCGTGCGCTCACGTAGGTGGGTGGGTGCACAGTGAACAACAGGTAGGTATATGCAGTGGGTATTACAATGTGCACCTGTCACACACTGACAGGTACCGGACAGGCACAGTAACACTGCGTGCGCTCACGTAGGTGGGTGGGTGCACAGTAAACAACAGGTAGTAGGTATATGCAGTGGGTATTACAATGTGCACCTGTCACACACTGACAGGTACCGGACAGGCACAGTGACACTGCGTGCGCTCACGTAAGACAAGACAAGACAAGACAAATAACATTTATATTGCGCTTTTCTCCTTGCGGACTCAAAGCGCCAGAGCAGAGCAGCAGCCACTAGGGCGCGCTCTATTGGCAGTAGCAGTGTAAGGGAGACTTGCCAAAGGTCTCCTACTGAATTAGTGCTGGCTTACTGAGCAGACAGAGCCGAGATTCGAACCCTGGTCTCCTGTGTCAGAGGCAGAGCCCTTAACCATTACACCATCAGCCAACTGCCAAGTAGTACATTACCTGGAATAACATATAGGATACTTTTTATCCCCTTAACCAAAAAGTGGTCAGAGACAAATGCAAATTTCACTGGGAAAATATAAACTGCAGCCATTCTTACACGGTTTATGGTAGGATTCTCAAACGTTGCACAGTTGGTCACTGGGTGACTGGGATTAATACTCAGAAAAGTGGGTGGAGCCTACAAAAGCCAATCAAAGCTCACCTATTGATTTTCAAGGGGAATATTTAATTGCTGCCATTCTTGCACTGTTAATGGCACAAGCCTCAAACCTGGAACAATTGGCCATTAGGTGACTGGGGTTCCAATTCAGAGAGGGGGTGGAGCCACAAACAGCCAATCAGATTTGTTTCATTTCAATGCAAATTATTGATGCCAAAGACCGCAAAGCTCACAAACTAGGTGTGTTAGGGTACTAGGTACTAGGTACTAGGTAAATAGACGGCTCTGTCTAGAGATGGCCTGAACCTCCGATTTTCGGTTCGCAAACTTCTGTAAAAGTTTGGTTTGCGTGAACTTTCGTGAACCGCAATAGACTTCAATGGGGAGGCTACTTTGAAAACTAGAAACATTTATGCTGGCCAGAAAAGTGATGGAAAAGATGTTTCAAGGGGTCTAACACCTGGAGGAGGGCATAGCGGAGTGGGATAGACGCCAAAAGTCCCTGGGAAAAATCTGGATTTGATGCAAAGCAGAGTTTTATGGGCAGAAGCAAGCGAGAGTAATCTTGACAGTACCTTTTTTTCCTACTTGTGGTACTTTTTCAATTGCAGTGCTGAAAAGTTATTTTAATTACTTGAGAACCACAGTGCTAAACCCCTTTAAAGGACTTACGAGCCCAAATAGCAAAAAAAAGATAAGTACCTTAGTCGCTTTTAAATGCATGGAGGACGCCATCCGCACCCTCTGTGCAGTTCCGCCGGGTCCCCGCAGTGTGATCGCCCCCCGTGCCGCCCCCCGTTCCTCTCCTAAGATGGCCGCCGGCGCTGGCCGTGGCTGCGCAGTCCGCACACACGTTAGTACAACTCAGGGCCGTACAACTCAGTACACAAGTGATCCCCCCCCTTTTCCCCCCACCAACAGAGCTCTCTTTTGGTGGGTTCTGAATCGCTCCCCCCAGTTCTTTAATTGTTTTAAAATAAATATTTAATGTAATTTTTTTAAAATAAAGAAATGTTTTGTTTTGTTTTTTTCTCACCCTCCCTCCGATTTTCGGTTCGCGAACTTCCGTAAAAGTTTGGTTCGCGTGAAGTTTCGCGAACCGCAATAGACTTCAATGGGGAGGCTACTTTGAAAACTAGAAACACTTATGCTGGCCAGAAAAGTGATGGAAAAGATGTTTCAAGGGGTCTAACACCTGGAAGAGGGCATGGCGGAGTGGGATAGATGCCAAAAGTCCCTAGGAAAAATCTGGATTTGACGCAAAGCAGTGTTTTAAGGGCAGAAATCACACTGAATTCTAAATTGCAGGCCTAAAGTGCTTTAAAACATCTTGCATGCATATACATCAATCAGGGAGTGTAATTAGAGTACTGCTTCACACTGACACACCAAACTCATTGTGTAACGCACCGCAAACAGCTGTTTGTGTAGTGACGGCCGTGCTGGACTGGTGCGCACCATGGCCAGAGTGCAGGCCATGGTGGTTTTCAAGCCCAGCGCTTTAAAACATCTTGCATGTGTATACATCAATCAGGGAGTGTAATTAGAGTTCTGCTTCACACTGACACACCAAACTCACTGTGTAACGCACCGCAAACAGCTGTTTGTGTAGTGACGGCCGTGCTGGACTGGTGTGCACCGTGGCCAGAGTGCAGGCCGTGGCGGTTTTCAAGCCCAGTGCTTTAAAACATCTTGCATGTGTATACATCAATCAGGGAGTGTAATTAGAGTACTGCTTCACATTGACACACCAAACTCACTGTGTAACGCACCACAAATGCTGTTTGTGTAGTGACGGCCGTGCTGGACTGGTGCACACCATGCAGGTCGTGGCGGTTTTCAAGCCCATATGGTCGCCGGGCGGTGGTAGCTGAATGATAGAACAACAGTGACTATCAGGTAGGTATATTCAATGATGGGTATTACAATGTGCACCTGTCACACACAGAGAGGTACTGGACAGGCACAGTGACACTGCGTGCGCTCACGTAGGTGGGTGGGTGCACAGTGAACAACAGGTAGGTATATGCAGTGGGTATTACAATGTGCACCTGTCACACACTGACAGGTACCGGACAGGCACAGTAACACTGCGTGCGCTCACGTAGGTGGGTGGGTGCACAGTAAACAACAGGTAGTAGGTATATGCAGTGGGTATTACAATGTGCACCTGTCACACACTGACAGGTACCGGACAGGCACAGTGACACTGCGTGCGCTCACGTAAGACAAGACAAGACAAGACAAATAACATTTATATTGCGCTTTTCTCCTTGCGGACTCAAAGCGCCAGAGCAGAGCAGCAGCCACTAGGGCGCGCTCTATTGGCAGTAGCAGTGTAAGGGAGACTTGCCAAAGGTCTCCTACTGAATTAGTGCTGGCTTACTGAGCAGACAGAGCCGAGATTCGAACCCTGGTCTCCTGTGTCAGAGGCAGAGCCCTTAACCATTACACCATCAGCCAACTGCCAAGTAGTACATTACCTGGAATAACATATAGGATACTTTTTATCCCCTTAACCAAAAAGTGGTCAGAGACAAATGCAAATTTCACTGGGAAAATATAAACTGCAGCCATTCTTACACGGTTTATGGTAGGATTCTCAAACGTTGCACAGTTGGTCACTGGGTGACTGGGATTAATACTCAGAAAAGTGGGTGGAGCCTACAAAAGCCAATCAAAGCTCACCTATTGATTTTCAAGGGGAATATTTAATTGCTGCCATTCTTGCACTGTTAATGGCACAAGCCTCAAACCTGGAACAATTGGCCATTAGGTGACTGGGGTTCCAATTCAGAAAGGGGGTGGAGCCACAAACAGCCAATCAGATTTGTTTCATTTCAATGCAAATTATTGATGCCAAAGACCGCAAAGCTCACAAACTAGGTGTGTTAGGGTTAGAAAAAGTGGGCGGAGCCAACACCAGCCAAATACATACCCGGGTAACGCCGGGCCATCAGCTAGTCACCTTATAAATTTTGTGCTGGGTCTTTTTCTACCGAATCACTCCTGGAGCCCAGATTCCGTGGGATTCTGGGGATAGCCCCGCCCCCTTACAGACACGTGCCATAGTGGTTTCTCTACTCGAGACAGAGAAGGTCGCAACACCCTTTGCTGCAAGGGAGTGAGGCTACGCACCTGAAGCCGGCAGACACGGGGCTGCAGGAACGATTCAGAAGAAAAAGCCAGCAGAGAATTATAAGTTTATATGAGAAGATGATCGATTGAATGTCTAATTCAGATTGCATAGACGCTTAATATAGTAAGTAGTTACAGCAAATACTGAACTTGTATTTAAAAAGGGCTTGGATGCTTTTCTTTCTTTGAAGGTCATGATTGCTAAGTGGAGGAAGGTCAAGTATTGATCCAGTTAGGAAGATAGTTTGGCTTTTTTTTTTTTTTTACTCTGCACTGAGGTCTAGTGAGGTTCGAAAGATGTAACATGTTGGATGCAAGGCATTTAGTCTATGTAACTATAATCAGAATTATTGAATATAACCAAAAGACAAACCTCACCTTTGATTTTGTAGTACCAGAATATTTTTTCTATCCTATGGTGATAATGCCCCACAATGTGTGGCTTAAAAGAATAGCAAGCAACTCATCAAGAATGACCACTAAGATCTTTCATCAAAGGCAGCAGGGATAGTATAAATCCCCAGATGAAACTGTAACGATCGGTGAAGTACAGAGAGGTCTGATTACCGGTGACCTGCAGCGTCACGGGGAATACAGACGTATACCAGATTATATGTGATCTGCAGTATCACCGATAATCCAATATACTGGCTAACCTCTGTTCACCTGAGTAGAGTGTAGTGTTTGGTGTAACAGTAACACTAAGAGGCCGAGGCCTTGGTGCAGCAAGGAGAACTGCACGGATTCCTTCCGCAGACCTGAGCTCTCCAAGACGGGAGGAGTCAGACTGACAGTAGGAAGGAAAGTCCACGAGTGACCCTCAGGAGGAAGTATCACTATGAGGACTGGGAACCGCCTCCAATCGTGAGGTCGGTTCTCGAGGTCGGACAAGCCAGATCGTAACACACGGACAGATAAAGTACAAATACGGTAGGCAAAGGCGGAGTCAAAGTACAGGCAGGATTCGGCAACGGGGTATCAGATATATCGGGGTACAAAATCAGGAGGCAGAAACAGAGTCTAGGAACGAGCCGAGGTTCGGCAACAGGGTATCAGAAAATATCGAAGTACAAGATCAGAGTTCAGGCGGATAGTCGAGGCAGGCAGAAGTCATAACAAATAATCACAATCAAACTAGTACTTTAGCTATCAAAATCTATCTAAGTGTAGGATTACAGCTCCAGCTGGTCCCGGCACACTTAAGGATCTGACTACGGATCTGGGTGCTCCCACATATGTGATCGCAACGCCAGACACCAGATGAATGAACAGCCAGCAGTATATATACATTAGGTGTCCCCCAGCACCTCCCTGATTGCTGGACCAATGGGAAGTGGAGCTATGGTCAGCTGACCTGCCTGGTCAGCTGACTCTCCCCTGGTGTCATAAATTTTGTCTGAGTGCGCGCGCGCGTCACTCTGAATCTTGAGGGACCACGAGTCCCAGCCAGCACAGCCCCGCTCTGCGGTGTCTCCGCAGCGGGGACCTGCCGGCTAACCGCCGCATCCAGCGCGGTGGTTTCGCCGCTCTCTGCCGGCTGATGCACGGAGGTAGCCGCCTCATGATGTGAGGAGGCGGCTGCCCCACCGTGCGAGTAGCTGCCGTGTGCGGAAGGAGCCGCCCGCCGCTGGCTCATGGCGGCGGCTCCTCCGCGCTTTCTCACAGTACTCCCCCCCCCCCCCCCCCGAGGAGTGGACTCCGGACAGCTCCTTCCAGGTTTACCTGGATGTACAGTATGAAATTCTTTCACTAACTCGTCCGCATGCATGCGATTCCCAGGTACCCATTGTCTCTCCTCAATGCCGTACCCCTTCCAATGTACGAGATACTGCACCGAGTTCTGTACCATACGTGAATCTATGATCTTTTCCACTTCATACTCGGGTTGGGCATCGACTAAGACAGGAGGAGGAGGGGTGGGACCCCCCTGGGCTGCGGGTTTGAGAAGTGATACGTGGAAAGACCTTACTCCACGCATGTTGGTGGGAAGATTAACGGAGTATGTGACATTGTTAATCTTCCTAGTAACCGGAAATGGACCCACGAACCTGGGACCAAGTTTGTCAGAGGGTTGTTTCAGGGTCAGGTGACGGGTTGACACCCAAACCAAATCTCCTGGTTGGAATTTCCACTCCAACGAGCGTCTCTTGTCAGCCTGACTTTTCTGGCTCTGGAATGCTTTTACAAGATTATTCTTGATGATCCACCACATATCCTTAAATGACCTTAGCCACGTCTCCAAGGCTGGGAACGGAGTGGCCGCAACTGGTAATGGGGAGAATTTGGGCAGTTTACCTGTCACAATCTGAAATGGGCAGAAACCTGAGGACGAACTCTTTAAGTTATTGTGGGCAAATTCTGCATAAGGTAAATACTTAACCCAATCACTCTGTGCCTCAGCAACGTAGCATCTCAGAAATTGTTCTAACGACTGATTGACCCTCTCTGTCTGGCCATTAGTCTGTGGATGGTACCCCGAGGAAAACGACAATTTCATGCCCATTTGGTGACAAAATGCCCTCCAAAATTTCGAAATAAACTGAACTCCCCGATCAGATACAATGTCTTCTGGAATGCCATGTAACCTGAAGACATGGATAATAAATAAATCGGCCAGTTCCTGGGCCGAAGGGAGTCCTTTCAAAGACACGAAGTGGGCCATTTTACTAAAACGGTCAACCACCACCCAAATAACTGACATGCCTTCAGATCTAGGAAGCTCTCCCACAAAATCCATGGACAAATGGGTCCATGGTTCACTCGGGGTGGGTAAAGGCTGCAAAGTACCTACAGATGCCAGCCGGGAGGGCTTGCTTTTAGCGCACACCGCACATTCCCTGACAAACTCTCTACAGTCAGCGGCTAGCGAAGGCCACCATGCACATCTGGCCACGAGATCCTGCGTCCTAGCTGCTCCCGGATGCCCCGCGTTCTTATGGGAGTGAAACATCTCCAAGATCTGGAGACGGAATGGTAACGGAACACATAATACCCCGTCCGGTTTCCCTTCTGGGATATTCTGCTGAAAAGGACTTAAAGTCTCTTTCCAGTCCTCCCAAGTCTCGGTGGCGGCCAACACCATACTACGTGGGACAATGGTCTCAGGAACAGGGGGCTGTGCTGTCTCTGGCTCAAAACACCTAGAAAGTGCGTCTGCCTTGGTATTCTTACTCCCTGGCGTATACGTGATCAAGAATGAAAATCTCGAGAAAAATAGAGACCATCGAGCCTGCCTTGGGCTTAACCTTTTAGCCCCCTCGATGTATTCTAGGTTTTTGTGGTCGGTATAAACTGTGATAGAGTGCTCAGCTCCCTCTAGCCAATGGCGCCACTCTTCAAAGGCCAATTTGATGGCTAGGAGCTCCCTGTTGCCTATGTCATAGTTTCTCTCTGCCGGAGAGAACCTTCGGGAAAAATAGGCACATGGGTGAAGTCTACCCTGTAGACCAGAACGTTGGGACAGCACAGCCCCCACCCCGATCTCTGAGGCGTCTACCTCAACAATAAATGGAACAGAAGTGTCCACGTGTCTGAGAATGGGTGCTGAACAGAACAACCTTTTTAACTTAGAAAACGCTTGTACTGCCTCGGGAGACCAATGAGTGGTGTCTGCCCCCTTTTTAGTAAGGTTAGTGAGCGGGGCGACTACTGTGGAGTACCCCTTTATAAACCTTCTATAATAGTTCGCAAACCCCAGGAATCGTTGCAATGATTTTAACCCCACCGGCTGCGGCCACTCCAGGACCGCGGAGACTTTGGCAGGGTCCATAGACAACCCTGAGGTGGAGATTATATACCCCAGAAAGGCAACCGATGTGACCTCAAAAATACATTTTTCGAGTTTGGCATATAAAAGATTCTGCCTCAGTTTGTCTAATACCATCCTGACATGGGTTCTGTGCTCTGGGAGGTTGCTAGAAAAAATGAGAATGTCGTCTAGATAGACTAAAACGAATTTTCCCAAGACCTCCCGAAAAACCTCATTGATGAGTTCTTGGAAGACGGCCGGGGCATTACACAACCCGAAGGGCATCACTCTATACTCGTAGTGCCCATCCGGGGTATTGAAGGCCGTCTTCCATTCATCGCCCTTCCTTATATGCACCAGGTTGTATGCCCCCCGTAAGTCCAGTTTTGAAAATATGCTGGCCTCTGTGACCTGTGTGAACAAATCGTCTATAAGTGGTAACGGGTAGCGATTTTTCACAGTGATTTTATTGAGGCCTCGGTAATCGATGCAAGGCCGTAAACCCCCATCTTTCTTTTTAACAAAAAAGAAGCCTGCCCCAGCGGGCGACCGAGACGGCCTAATGAAGCCCTTAGCCAAGTTCTCACGAATGTATTCCTGCATGGCAAGTTTCTCGGGGCCGGATAAGTTATATAAATGGCCTCGAGGAGGCATACAACCGGAACGAAGGTCAATGGGACAGTCGAATGGACGATGAGGGGGTAACTTATCCGCGGCCTTGGGACAAAACACATCGGCATAATCTGTGTATTGTTCTGGTACACCCTCCACCTGTACCTTAGTTAGGCCCAATGTCAGTTTTCCCAAACACTGCTGGAAACAATGAGGAGACCATGCTGTCAACTGTCCTGTGGCCCAGTCTATTTGTGGGGAATGAACCTGCAACCAAGGCATGCCTAGGATAATAGTGGAGGTGGACATGTGTAAAACAAAAAATGATAATTGTTCCCCATGTAGTACCCCTATGGTGATCTTCACCTCCGGAGTCTGAGACAGTGCATGATTCCGTTGTAGAGGGGAATCATCTACTGCCGTGACCTGAATGGGGGGTCTCACAGGAGTGAGGGGGATACCCAACTCCTGCGCGAACTCAAAATTCATAAAATTGGCCGCTGAGCCTGAATCAATAAATGCCTCAGTGGCCATAGACTTATTCTCCCATGTAACCGTACAAGGGAGCAGTAATTTCTTTTCCTTAAAGGGTGCAGTTTGTGTGCCTAGGGTGTCACCCCCCACTACTCCTAGGCAAACTCGTTTCCCGACCTGTTAGGACAGTTTCGCACTCTATGCCCTGCTGCTGCACAGTACAGGCACAGCTGTTCTGTCATTCTCCGCCTTCGCTCCACCGGAGTCAGTCTCGACCGACCAATCTGCATTGGCTCGGGCGGTGGTAAGGCCGGGGAGGGTGAGACAGGCGGAGAAGGTGTCACTAGGGGTGTAGCAGACGGTGCCGCGTACGATGTCACCCTTACACGGTGACTGCCCCTAACCTGCCTCTGATGGCGCAACCTGCGATCCACTCGAATGGCCGATGATATGGCCTCATCAACTGTCTTGGGTTCGGGTACCGTTAACATTAGGTCGGAAACCTCTTCCGACAACCCAGACAGGAAGTAGTCCATGAGGGCAAAATTATCAAATCTCGAGGTGACCGACCACCTACGGAACTCTGCCGCATAATCCTCGACCGACCCTCTGCCTTGTCGTAAGAGTTTGAGCTTCCGCTCTGAGGATGCAGCAAGGTCAGGGTCGTCGTAGATTATGGCCATGGCCTTAAAGAATTCCTCCACTGAGGTCAAGGCAGTATCGGTAGCCGGCAGGTTATATGCCCATGACTGGGAGTCTCCAGTCAACAAAGTTTTAATGAAAATGACCCGTTGGGTCTCAGTCCCCGAGGATCGGGGCCTTAACTCAAAATATGACAACACTCTACTCCTGAAATTCCGGAAGTCAGATTTGTGGCCGGAAAACTTATCTGGGACAGGCATACGAATGTCATCACTATGAGGGGATCGCACTGAATCAACTGATGTCTGGAGGGTTCTCACAGAGCCTGATAAGGCATCAATTAAGGCTTTGTGCTGGCTTAGTGATTGATGAATGCTATCCACCGAAGTGGCAAGCACAGTCAGAGGATCAGTGCGTTCCATCAGTATTTTGGTCTGGCGTTCTGTAACGATCGGTGAAGTACAGAGAGGTCTGATTACCGGTGACCTGCAGCGTCACGGGGAATACAGACGTATACCAGATTATATGTGATCTGCAGTATCACCGATAATCCAATATACTGGCTAACCTCTGTTCACCTGAGTAGAGTGTAGTGTTTGGTGTAACAGTAACACTAAGAGGCCGAGGCCTTGGTGCAGCAAGGAGAACTGCACGGATTCCTTCCGCAGACCTGAGCTCTCCAAGACGGGAGGAGTCAGACTGACAGTAGGAAGGAAAGTCCACGAGTGACCCTCAGGAGGAAGTATCACTATGAGGACTGGGAACCGCCTCCAATCGTGAGGTCGGTTCTCGAGGTCGGACAAGCCAGATCGTAACACACGGACAGATAAAGTACAAATACGGTAGGCAAAGGCGGAGTCAAAGTACAGGCAGGATTCGGCAACGGGGTATCAGATATATCGGGGTACAAAATCAGGAGGCAGAAACAGAGTCTAGGAACGAGCCGAGGTTCGGCAACAGGGTATCAGAAAATATCGAAGTACAAGATCAGAGTTCAGGCGGATAGTCGAGGCAGGCAGAAGTCATAACAAATAATCACAATCAAACTAGTACTTTAGCTATCAAAATCTATCTAAGTGTAGGATTACAGCTCCAGCTGGTCCCGGCACACTTAAGGATCTGACTACGGATCTGGGTGCTCCCACATATGTGATCGCAACGCCAGACACCAGATGAATGAACAGCCAGCAGTATATATACATTAGGTGTCCCCCAGCACCTCCCTGATTGCTGGACCAATGGGAAGTGGAGCTATGGTCAGCTGACCTGCCTGGTCAGCTGACTCTCCCCTGGTGTCATAAATTTTGTCTGAGTGCGCGCGCGCGTCACTCTGAATCTTGAGGGACCATGAGTCCCAGCCAGCACAGCCCCGCTCTGCGGTGTCTCCGCAGCGGGGACCTGCCGGCTAACCGCCGCATCCAGCGCGGTGGTTTCGCCGCTCTCTGCCGGCTGATGCACGGAGGTAGCCGCCTCATGATGTGAGGAGGCGGCTGCCTCTCCGTGCGAGTAGCTGCCGTGTGCGGAAGGAGCCGCCCGCCGCTGGCTCATGGCGGCGGCTCCTCCGCGCTTTCTCACAGAAACAGTACGAGCTCTGACAGAATAAGTGGATCAGGGATGTTAAAACGACTTAATCCGTTCATTTAATGAAACAATATGGAGCTATGGAGTGGGTGGGTGCACAGTAAACAACAGGTAGGTATATGCAGTGGGTATTACAATGTGCACCTGTCACACACACAGGTAGTAGTCACTGAAAATGCTGGGGCTGGCAGTGGCACACACAGTAGGAATTACCAAGGCTGTCTATGCAACACAAGTGTCAGTGGGACACACACACACACACACACACACACAAATCGATCACAAGAACAAGATTAGCTCTCAAAAGAGCTGTTGTGTGGTGCTTTTTTAGCAATAAGAATCAGCAAGGAGCAAGCTAAGAAGCCTACAAGAGCCTAACTAAGCTTTCCCTATGAGAGTCTGCAGCAGCTTTCCCTTCTCTAATTAATGCAGGCACACAAGTGAGTCCTATGCCTGACACTGCCTGCCTTGTAAAAGGGGGGGGGGCGCTCCAGGAGGGAGTGTAGCCTAATTGGCTACAATGTGCCTGCTGACTGTGATGTAGAGGGTCAAAGTTGACCCTCATGATGCACTATGGGGGCGAACCGAACTTCCGGAAGTTTCATTGAAGTTTGCCGGCGAACCGTTCGGGCCATCTCTACGGCTGTCACACCGTCTAACAGTCTCCTGAGCGGCGATCGCCGCTTGGAGACTGAAGGCGGAGCAGAGCTTCGCCCCACATGCAGGAGATGTGCACGCAGCCTGCGCGTGATCTCCTGCAGTAGCAGGCCCCAGGACTTTTGGCGTGGGACCATGTTTAACAGTTAGGTTTTGACTGTTCTGGAAAACTATAGGGAGATGTCAGGAACAAATACGGAAAGTTACATTTTATCAGGTAGCTTGCTGTAATACAAAGTATAGCCAGAGCTGTGAGACAAGTACAAGAATCTGCTCTATACACAGGATGGAGTTCTAACAGGTTAGCATATCGCACCTAGAGTAGATGTTCTGGTTGCTGTAATTTGTAGAGCACAGCTATGGCAGCTAAGGAACTGCATGTATGATCACTAACCCTCTATGCATGTTTTAGTAATCTTTCAAGGCCAGGGTAAGTCCTCACAAAACTACTGCAATATCAGGATAAGGATGTGCACAAAACATAGCACATAAGTGAGGTGGTCTTGTTCAACCAGGATTAGTGTTGGTGTTGAAATTCGACATCATAGCTGGCTTAAAACCCTCGAAAATTCCTGTCTGCCGCTTTTCAGCACCAGACAAGTGGACAGTGTCAGAAGGAGTTCACTGGATTGGCGTGTTGCACTTCACAACTTCACGTTGCACTTCACATGATCTTGATACCTCCTTGTCACGTTGTGTGACTTGCAAGCCAGTGAACTCCTCCTCACCCTGTCCACTTGTTTGGTGCTAAACAGCAGCAGTCAGGAGTATTCAGGTGTTTGTATCAGCTAATTTGAACACCAACACTAGTTAGGAGCTCTGAAGAAGTGCACAATATGGTAAAGAAAGCAGCAGATGTGGAGGTTGTGACAGTGAATAAGGAGTGTGCTTTGAGGAGTATTCCCAATCACACTTGTGTTGGTAAGAAAAGATTAAGAGAAGTACCCCTTACCACACCTTGTCCAGCACTCAGCTGTGTGACACATTGGGTTGTGAAAAAAATGTGGAAACCTTGACTATGCTTGGCAGTATGAGCCCTTTTACCAAAGGCGTGATCCAGTGCTGTAAACACATTAGAACTATGTGTTGGTTTCGAGTAGAGACCTCCTTTTGCAAACAATAGCGATAGCTCAGGATTTGCTAGGAATCCCAAAGACATTAGGTCGCAGAAGGCATCGGTATCTACAAGATTAAAGAAGAAGTCGTGAAAATCTTGAAATTTAAAACACATACAAATAAGAAGTAAGTTTCTTCCAGAGTAAAATGAGCCATAAATTACTTCTCTCCTATGTTGCTGTCACTTACAGTAAGTAGTAGAAATCTGACATTACCGGACTAGTCCAAAACCTGTCGGTGCTGTCAGATTTCTACGACCTACTGTAAGTGACAGCAACATAGGAGAAAAGTAATGTATGGCTCATTTTACTCCGGAAGAAACATACTTCTTAATTGTATATGTTTACATATATTTTAAATTTTAAGATTTTTGTGACAGAGGTCCTTTAAATGGCAGAAACGGCACAGTTTAGAGTGTGAGGGTCGGTGGATGCAAGAGGCCTTCTTGTTGCTATTGCTTGTCCATTGGCACGGCAGGCATGGCTGTAGAAGAATGCAGGGACTAAAGAATCTGACACTGAGCTTCTTTGGTTGTCAGGCTCTCTTTCAATCTTGGTTACTTGGCTACATTAGAAGCCTGAGAAATTGGTGCTTCACAGCAAAAAAACAAAACAAAAAAAACAGCTGTGTGCCTATGTATGTTTACCACCCTCCAATTTAGAAAAATAAAAGAAAGGACTCACCTAATTCCTGACATAGTAACTGAGTGGCAGCTATGACTTTTTAATTCTGCACTACTCTTGGCATGTTATCTCTACCTTGAGTTTCTTTGATTTAACTTTAATGCAGCACACACACTTAATTTACACTTGAAAGCAGTCAGCTGGGACAGACAACTATTCCTTTTTCTAAATCATCCATGACAGGTTGCCATCACTGCACACATCACTACCTAAACATGAGTTCATGTGCTTATTTCATCTAGCAGCCTCTCATACTTGGCTGTGAGTGACCCTTGTCTTATGCTGCATCCCCTTTAATCAAATGTAAGTTCCATCTTTACACCTGCTCTTGCCATTAGAAACATTTTGAGCAAAGCTGGGTTGGACAGAACACAAGATGGACAGCCCCCGGCAGGTAAGTGTTTCAGTGGCTGAAGGGTTTTCTTTTTCTGCTCCATGCTAATTAGGTACCTCAGCATAACTGTGTGCCATAGATATGATATAATAATAGATGTGATTTGGGTATCTGCTTATCGTTCACACATCTGACATGAGTTTAACACCTCTGTGATGATTTGGGCATGAGGTGAGCAAAGAAAGCTGTCACGTGGGAATAAGAAAAGAGGGCTTGCATAGGCTCCCCAGAGCACCAGCTGTGATCTCTGCAGCTCTAAGCTGAGTAGTGCCATGAACTTCAAACAACTCCAGTGGCCTTGGTATTGTTTTTTCATACATGCCTTTTATTTTAAATACATTTACATACTTCTCAACTTTCTGAGATAATAAAGAGAGATGTCCATCAGTGCAGTGGCATAGCAATAGGGGATGCAGAGGTTGCCACTGCATCTGGGCCCTGGGGAAGATGGGTCCTCTCTCAATGGCAGTATTAGCCCTTTATAGGTTCTGTGCTGATGATCACTCCTAAAGATGCTTTGAATGGTGGTAATCACTAACAAACTGTCCCCTTCCTCTACTTGCACCTCCAACACTGTTGTAGTCTTTGGCAGGTTTTGGTGCACCATATAAGTTATGTATAGAGTGCTGTAGTATAGAGTACTTGGGGGGGTCCAATGTAAAACTTGCACTGGATCCCAAAGCACCTGCATCAGTGCAAACACTCTGAGCAAAAGACACCCCCCGACATCCCTCTGGCCATGCCAGCATCATTCCTTCTTTGAATACCATGAATAATAGTTTCCATATTTAAGATCTCATTGGTCTTTGTTATGATCAAAACTCTTTTCCTTCAAGGGCAAATAATGAAATTGAATACAATGTAAATACTTGACTTAGTAAATTAATACATACATTTATTTATACAGCAGGCCTAACAGAGGGGCAACTGAGACCAAGAAAGGGACGGAGGGTTTTGTTTGCCAAACAAAGACTTAAGTTATGTAACCCGATTTATCCTTGTGTTCTGCCCCGGATGAGAGGAATCCACCGGACACTGACTCAAATGTGAATATCATGAATTTATTTGTGACCTAACAAAGGTCAACTGATAACTTCCTCAACCAGTAATAACTCTCAACACAAATATAAACTCTTTTCACCATACATTGTCAGAAAATCTTCTCTTCACAGCCAGTGCACCGGTAGAAGCTGTGGAATAAAATTCAGGCTACTTATACACACAATTGAGCTACAACAGATCTATCTTCTCTTACAATCATCAACCACTAATTCATACAACACTTGTTATTCAGTACCATAGGCTGTTACATAGGGGCTTGGGACAGGACAGGTCTACTGAGCAACTTCAGTTCTATACAGTCTCAGTCCCTTGATACCAAGTCCAAGCTATATTGCTCAGCAAATCCTTCAGGATGGGGGGGGGGGGGAGGGGGGTTAGAGTCTCTCTTTAATATGGTACTGACACAGCTCTCACTTTTCTTTAGTTGGTTTAAGGCACCGGAATAATTTCCACTCTTTTGGCTCAGTGGATTTCTCAAGCTCTATTTCTATGTACTGTGGCCACAAAATAATAAAATATCCAAATAAAATAAAAATAATTAAATACGTGGATAAGGAATAAAATAAATAAAAAGAAACAAAAGAAAAAAAGAAAACAAATGTACCCAGGAACAGCACCAATTTCTCCCTCTGCAGTAAGATCACTTTCTCTATGCTGTTAGATCAAGCTCCAACTTGTGCAATAGCAACACTTAAATGACCAACTCTGTTTGACTTCTTTTCTCTATTAGATGCTGTTTTCCTTTGCACTGTAGTTTCTTTAGTGTCCTTTTCTGCTGCCAGGTTAACAGAACTTGTTTGTTTAACCGACAGATTCTCTTTATCTCAAAAACACTCTCTCACTCTCTCCTGCACAAATCTTGCACTTAGGTAGAACAGATATCAGTCACTTTAAGATTCACTTCAACATTTTGCTGTTATATACTATAGTAACTGCTGCAGGCTGACAGGCAAAATGTCATTGAATCACAATCACCACTTGCGGCTGAGCTAGATATCAAATTGGGGACTTGACAGAGGCCTTTCACTCTCTAGGCGATAAAGTTCTCTCACACTTGCTGTAACTTGAGCACAGTCGGTTTCTTTAGGCAATACAAGACTCAATTGCAGAAATGAACTGTTTTCACCACAAGGTTACTGTCTGGTCACAGTCTGTGGCAAAGTCACACTACTTATACTCATCTGGACTCAACAGTGTCTCTCTCTTAGTTACACTACTTATACTCATCTGGACTCAACAGTGTCTCTCTCTCTCTCTCTCTCTCTCTCTCTCTCTCTCTCTCTCTCTCTCTCTCTCTCTCTCTCTCTCTGGGATCTGGCCTGAAGTCTCCCGCTGACGTCTCCACTCTGGCTATGCTCTCCTCCTTGCTGCGTCTGGATAGCTGCCGCTGAGCCCCCGCTCTGCCTAATGGGGTGGCTGCTAGGGCTGCTCCGGTCTGGGCCTCTGCTCCCCTCGCTCACCGCTGCCTGACTGACTGAAACGCTGTGAGGAGAACTGGTTTAAACCAGTTCCCTCAGCCTGTGTCTCATGCTGCTGTGACCTCTGCGCCTGCGCTGTTCTCTCGCTCTGCTCGCTTCTGGAAGGTTCCCATTTTTGTATGCATGGTCGCCTAGCAAACCAGTAATGCGACCAAATGCGCGCTTTAGGCCCCTCTCTATGCGCCATTTTAGTTCCACAATGCTACCTTCAAAGCGAATTTTAGCCTAACATGCTAATTTTACATTACACATGTTAAATACATTTCCACATCACACTCCCCTCTCTTAAAGGGTTACACGGTCATTCCAAAAAGAGGCACATTTGGGAGCTATGCAGAATTGTTTGATGATTTGAACAGCCATTTGGACACCTTATTTGAGTATACCTATTATTATCACAGAGAACAGGACAAAACTGCACAAGCATAAGAGAGAAACATACTAATCGAATTATTTCCTGCTGTACTCCACTATAAATTATGTTGTCGTTTTGATGATGTTGTCTACAATAATAATTTCCTGTACTGGTAAATAACAGACAATGAAATTCTGACTTTCAGATGGCATCTTACCCTTTCCTGTGCTGTTATTAATATTCACTGAAAAGCAATTGCTAATTGGTCATTTAGGATCCCCTGTGAGGTCATATGATCACAGGCATATCCAGGCCTGTACATACCAGTGACGCGTACGTACAAAAAGGGCGCCTGGACAAAAAGGGCGCGGGGTGTAAACTCTAAATAATAATTAATCATTAATAGGGTTTATAAATATAGTGTGCTATATTTCGTTTACAAATAATGTTTAACAAAATTATAAATCATTAAATAATGTTTATGAAATTGGAAATTGTGAAAACGTTAATCTTCCCTGTTTCAAAAGTTAAACTTATAATTACGTTTATAAAAAAACCAATAATATATGTTTAATTGTTATAATTGTATATTATTGTGAATAACAGTCATTTATGGTTTGTTCTTATAATAAAATCTGAAAATATTGTTTATAAAGATGATATAAATATAACTACGTTCGTAATAAGTGTTGTAATACATTAGTAATTATTACTAAAATTTTACTAAAACTATACCTAAGCCTACTCTTACACAGAACCCTACCTGTACCTATCCCTAACCCCTAGACTCCCCTGTTGGTGCCTAAACCTAAGACCCCCCTGTTGGTGCCTAAACCTAAGACCCCCCCTGTTGGTGCCTAAGTAACCCTCCCTGTACCTACCCCTAACCCCTAGACCCCCCTGTTGGTGCCTAAACCTAAGACCCCCCTGTTGGTGCCTAAACCTAAGACCCCCCTGTTGGTGCCTAAACCTAAGACCCCCCTGTTGGTGCCTAAACCTAAGACCCCCCTGTTGGTGCCTAAACCTAAGACCCCCCTGTTGGTGCCTAAACCTAAGACCCCCCTGTTGGTGCCTAAACCTAAGACCCCCCTGTTGGTGCCTAAGTAACCCTCCCTGTACCTACCCCTAACCCCTAGACCCCCCTGTTGGTGCCTAAACCTAAGACCCCCCTGTTGGTGCCTAAACCTAAGACCCCCCTGTTGGTGCCTAAACCTAAGACCCCCCTGTTGGTGCCTAAGTAACCCTCCCTGTACCTACCCCTAACCCCTAGACCCCCCTCTTGGTGCCTAAACCTAAGACCCCCCTGTTAATGCCTAAACCTAAGACCCCCCTGTTAATGCCTAAACCTAAGACCCCCCTGTTGGTGCCTAAACCTAAGACCCCCCTGTTAATGCCTAAACCTAAGACCCCCCTGTTGGTGCCTAAACCTAAGACCCCCCTGTTGGTGCCTAAACCTAAGACCCCCCTTTATTATGTGGATAATTATGTTTTACTAATTGTGGATTAAAAAAATATTTTGCAATTTACGTTACGTACTGATCGCTTTATTTTGTGAATAATAATGTTTTACAAACAGTAAGGGATAAAACTTTAAATAATGTTTTAATTATTTAAATAAGATAAATATGTTTAGTATTTTCATAAACGTTATTCGGCACGGGTGCATTTTATAAACGTAAATCACCACAAGTTCAGTTATAAATCATTAAACAGCTCCGGGCGCCGTTTGTAAACTTTATTTAGCTCCTGGCGCCGTTTATAAACTTTATTTAGCTCCGGCGCCCTTTTTTCCTACCCGGCGCCCATTAAACGCTATTTATTATGGGAGTGAATGGCGGCGCCCTTTTTGTCCACTAGCGGCATGCGCCCTTTTTTCCCAGCTCCACCAGTGACAGTGACAGGCCAATTCACAGCTTTAAATGTTACTGTGAAATCCCCTTTAGATATCAGCTGTGTTCTGGGTTTTGGAAAGTGCCTAAAGGCTCATACACACGCCTGATCAAAGGCAACGACGCCGGGTTCGGAGTCACCTCCTGCTGGGCGTGTTTTCAGCAGACAGTACAGCGTGTGTAAAGTCTGTCGGGCGGATTGCTAAGAAACAGCCTTATCAGTCCACCGACAGACTGTACACACGCTGTACTGTCTGCTGAAAACACGCCCAGCAGGAGGTGACGACGAACCCGTCGTTGCCTTTGATCAGGTGTGTGTACAGGCCTTTAGACTGTCATATTTACCATCCTACCTGGGGTGTTTGATGTCCATGTGGAGCTACCTGTGCTGATGTACAAGGTGTTATGGCACTGGCCAAAGGAATGAGCACATGTGCCCATATGTGATTTCGTTACCTTTTACAAGGGTGCACTTGCGGAGGTTTACATACCAGTTGTGGATATATAAGCCTCCTGAGACCACTCAGTGTCAATGGTTCTTAATGTACACCTGAGGTAAAACCTGTTAGAAAAAAAAAGATACTTTCCTAGGTAGAGGGAAACCTCTGGATCCTTTAGAGACTTCCTGTGTCCTCCTTACCCTTACCGCCACTGCCCAGGAGCCTCTGAGAGCTTGAAACCATGCTCCTCTTTATGCACAAGCATTGTGGTACTGTGCCTGACCACATGAAGCCGCGCCTGCGCAGTAGCGGCTTTGGCTTAATGCGCAGATACTAACACAGACACAGTACAGCCACACTCGTACATGACAAGGAGCGCAGCCACGATAACATATCCCACAAACTCTTGTCAGTCCACGGGTGGCTGCAGTGGAGGCCAGGAAAACATGGGAAGCCTCTGCAGGATCCAGAGGCTTTCCTCTTCTTAGGTATGTATGTACCATATTTTTCTGACTATAACACAAACTTTTTCTCCCCCAAGAAATCTGCACAAAAAGTCCCTGTATCGAGTCACCAACATACAATCGCCCGCTGATACGAACCGCCAACCTGCCACGATGTCTGGGACTCCCTGCACTTCCCAGTGTCCTCCTGCACTGTCCCCGTGTATAAATGTAATTAGGGGCACCCGCTACCACTCACCTCATCCTGGGAGCCCGTGGTGATCAGCTGCTGTCTCCCTCGTGTCCTCTGGGTCTTCCTCTATGTCCCGAGTGTCCTGCTCCGCTCATGTTCTGTGAATGTAATTAGCGGCGGCAGTCACGGGCATTACTCATCTGATCCTTGGAGCCCGCACAATCTGTAATGATGCAGCCAGGAAGTGCCGGCACTAGGGGGAAGGAGTGAGAGAGATGAGTGGGATCCAAGGATCAGGTGAAAAACAAAAAAGAGGAAGGGTAACAAGCCTTAGGTAAACCTTCAGCTTCCAGTGCACATTCTAGATGTTCCTCCTGTATCCTGTTGTTAACCTGACAGTTTGACTGTTCTTGATCTCCTGCTTCTGTCTGAGATACAATCTGCCTAATATCTCAGAATCTGTCTGCCTGTTGCCAACCTCTGTTAAGCCTCATACACACAGGGTACGGCCGTCGCCGCAACAACGTGGCACGCGCGTGTTGCGGCGACGGTTTGTCCGTGTGTATGACGCACGCGCCCTGAACCGTCGCCCGTCTGAGCTGTCGCCAGGCGATTGACATGTTCAATCGCCGGCTACAGCCGTCGCCGCAACATCGCCGGAACTGTCGCTAGCCCCGCATGTGTATGCGGGCTAGCGACACCTACCCACACACAGTACACGGAGCATCCGGCGGGGGGGAGGAACCTCGGCGACAGCTTCCGCCACATCGCTAATTCCTCTGCTGCCGTGTGTATGCAGAGGGACTTGGCGACGAGCTGTCGCCGAACTGTCTCCGAACTGTCGCGCACACGCTCCCGTGTGCAGCGACAGCTACAATTGTCCCCCCGTGAGTACTTAGCTTTAGTCCAACTATGCTTGACCACCCACTGCTCTAACTTTATAAAATTCAAATTTAAGTCTTTGTTCTAAAATATTCAACACAGTGAAAAATGAATATGAAACATAAAAAGAACTGGTCTAATGTCTCTTGAAGGCATATTTACACCTCACTGAAACTAACTTAATAACATTGCTGATTTGCAGGACAAATAATCAAATTGTCTTGTAATTAACTAATTACAGTCCAAACAAAGCAGAGAATGTTTCATGCCTTCCCCTGGATACAGCAGAATCTTTTCTACATGGTTCACAACTTCTACACTTTAACACAATTTGATCATTTTGACCAGCAACAGCAATCTTATCAATTAGTGTCTAGTAATGCTAGGTACACACGATACAATTCCCAGACATATTTGCTGTCAGATCGATTATTTACAACAGGTCCGACCTGATTTCCGATCAATTTTCCATAGAAGTGAATGGAAAATCGATCGGAGATCAGACCTGTTGAAAATAATCGATCTGACAGTAAATCTGTCCGAAAATTGTATCATGTGTACCTAACATAAGTGAAGTGGAAGTTTAAATTGTTAACACTTCCATTACCTTGTAAACCAATAATATTTTTTTTATTATTAGTTTTATGCTGTGTTTATTGCTTTAGACCGCAGATACAATTTGAGTGTCAACTCATATCACTTTTAGCCAACAGTGCAGGCAGCCTGGTGCCCGGTGAGTGAGTTAAAATCAGCAAAGGGTCTGGTGGCCACTAGAATTACTGGTCCACTCCTTCATCCCTTGAAAGCCCTGATAAAGGGGGATTATCAGACTCTGGGGTTGACTCACAAAGCTTGCTTATTTTTCACCTTAACGGTAAGGGGCACTAATGCATGAGATAAACAGATAAGGGCCCATATGCAATTACCTTTTTCTCCTGAGTTTTCTCCTAGGAGATACTTTTCATCTTGTCTTTAAAATAACTTTCCAGCATTTTATGATTGAAAAAATGCCCAAATGTTGTCAAAAAAACACTATCAAAATTATTGTATTTTCTTGCTTGCTGGTGGTTTAAAATACATTTTATGACAAGGTGTGAAAATATCACCTAGGTGAAAAGTCAGGAGAAAGAGTGAATTGCATATAGGCTAAGGAGAGATAAATCTTTAGTAAAGAGAGCCCGAGGTGGGCTAAAAAAAAAGAAAGTAGGCTACCTGATCCGGGGGGCTGAGCGGATCAGGTAGCCACAAAAAACGCCACTGCCCGCCGCTCCTGTGGGCCGCACTGGCCCACTTCCACTTTCGTGACCTATAGATCATGACGCTGAAATGAGGGATTCATTCTCTCATCCAGCGTGCGGGAAGGCGGGGGCGTGGCAGGGGGTGCAGCCAGGGAGAGAGAGCTGCCCAATTGCAGCTCTGCAAAGCCTGCAGGAACGCCCCTGGCGGGCATTTTGAACATGGAATCTCTCCCCCTGTGTTTATCTCCGAGAAAGCGGCAACTATTGTTGCTAATCTCAGGGGGCTATAGCGCAGCAGTGGGGGGGGGGGGGGGGGGGCAAAGAGCAGTGGTGTGGGGACACAAAGGCATGTTATGAGGCAGAGAACATACCTCTGTGTCCCATCTGCCCTCCATTTGCCCACCTAGGGTTCTCTTTACGTCATTTAAGGAGAGATAAATTATCCTACTAATATAATAAATTGGAAAGTGCGGATGTTTGGATGTTTGTTACTCGATCACGCAAAAATGGCTGAACGGATTTGAATGAAATTTGGCACACACATAGTACATTACCTGGAATAAAGTATAGGATACTTTTTATTCTCATAACCAAAAAGAGACAAATACAAATTTCACTGGAAAATGTAAACTGCAGCCATTCTTACACTGTTACACTGGAGGGGTGCACAATGGTTAATTTGCATATATTCAGCAGTGATGCCCTGGGAGACATCTCAAGCTCACTCCAACCTGAATTATTGCAAATACTTTCTGTTTTAAGAAAGCAAACTTTTGTTTTTCTTAACATCTTAGTAAGGGGGCTTTTAGAACCATTGTAGTCCCTTACACACTCCAATGAGTTCTGGGTCACCATGAGCGTGCTGGTTAGTCTGTACCTCTCGGTGTTACAAGCCCTACTGCTTAGAGCCAAATTAATCCATGCCATGCACTGATGAGGATCAAACAATCTAAAACAGTCTGTATGCATGTTGGATTATTATGGCTTTGTACAAATTAACAAGCTGACACATCATTGCATTCCAGCAGTTCTGGAGGTGTGTTTAGCTTTTAAGGGTAACAATGGTTAATTTGCATATATTCAACAGTGATGCACTGGGAGACATTTTAAGCTCACTCCAACCTGAATTATCGCAAATTCTTTCTGTTTTAAGAAAGCAAACTTTTGTTTTTCTTACTCTGTCAATGGCAGGATTCTTAAACTTTGCACAGTTGGTCACTGGGTGACTGGGATTAATTTTCAGAAAAGTGGGTGGAGCCTACAAAAGCTAATCAAAATTCACCTATTGATTTTCACAGGAGTGGAGCCACAGCCAATTAGATTTATTTCATTTCAATGCCAATTATTGATGCCAAAGACAGCAAAGCTCACAAACTAGGTCATCCTTGAGTAATTGTGTGTTAGGATTAGAAAAAGTGGGCAGAGGTAACACTAGCCAATTACATACCCGGGCAACGCTGGGCGACCAGCTAGTGAGTTTATAAATAAGGTGAGATAATTCAACAGAAAAGCTTTGTGAATCAGCCCCCCTGTGCCCTAGCTATGCCTGTGTCACCTGCTATAGGCTGGCCTAACATAAACTATTAACTGTGACATTTACCTCAGACTTGTTTATTTACTGAATTTTATAAAAAGGTTAGATATTTTATATAATAATACATTATATTTTACAATCACACCACGCATTGCAGCAAAACGTAAATGTGTTTAATGGTCAAGAATTGCAGTCAAATCTTTTTGTTAATGAAAACCTAATAGTCACAATGTTTTACACCATTAAAGCGGACGTGCACTCAGAACTTCCTCTCTGCTCTAAAAGATAAGCAACAGCATAATCACATATAAAGAAAAATGTATTTGTTACAGCTAATACAAATCCCACAATACATATGCAGTGTATTTACGTTTTGCTTTCATGAAAGCAGCCATATTGTTAACATCCTGTGTTTACATATTAGCTGCTCTGCTGTAGCAGTCAGCTGACACAGCTGAAAGATCAAAATACAACTCATGACTAGTCAGAGATGGGGGGATTAGACAGGCTAAACTCTCTAAGTACATACAGAGTGCATTTCTCTATGTTTTCACAATCTATGTTACTAGTTAAATGTTTTTTATTATTATTTCATAATGTCCTTCCTCTAAAAATGGTGTGACAATAATTATCTTCTATTGTTGTATTGCAAAATGTATTGATATTGGTTGCCAAGCTTTCATCTGATATTGCAGGTCACTGTGATAATTAAAATGAACAATAAAGCAGGGGATATAATGTAATAATGTATAAAGTTGACTCCATGGGCCTGATTCACAAAGCGGTGCTAACAGTTAGCACCGTGGTGAAAAGCCCTTTATCACGCCTAAACTCTGTTTAGGCATGATAAGTTTAGGGGTGATAAGTTTAGGTGTGATAAGTTTTTAGGTGTGATAAGTTTAAGCACCAACTGGGCTAGCACCGCAGTGCACAGCTGATCAAAAGTTTTGCGCTAGCAAAGTCTGGTGCACTTTGCATAGAGTTTAATGGCGCTGCTTTGCGTGCGGGACTTTGTGCGCAATCTAAACTTATCTAAACTTATCATGCCTAAACTTATCATGCCTAAACTTATCATGCCTAAACTGAGTTTAGGCATGATAAAAATGGTTATCACGCCTAAAGTCTTTAACTGGGTTATCACCGCTTTGTGAATCGAGCCCCATGAATCAATTCACATAGGGAGGATACAGGATTCTCTTACCCATGGATTTCTCTCCAAACAAGACAATTAACAAATGTAATTGCAATATTAGTGATAAAGTATAAAGGACTACCAACACTGAAATTACACCAATTACATTATCATACACACAGAGCCCTCAATATAAATAATATAATTAGGCCTAATACAAATGAGGCAGTTTGGGGCTAACTTTTTCAGAATTAACTGGTTTGATTGATTTCTGGCAGTAATCCTGTGCTTACCAGCTCAGTTGCTGCTGCCACCACTGGTAGCGCATCTGGGACTTCCGGTGCGGCTTGTCAGTGACGTTCCTGCGGGGATCCGGCTGCATGATACTCTGACTGTAAATAGACTGTAAATGAGGGCGGACGCATGCGCTGGCAGCATCGCTCCTCTTATGCTCTAAGGAAGCGTGTCAGCTGATCAGCTGACACGCGTGGCTCCACCTCCGGTTCCGGATTGGCCAAACGGCTTGGGGGTGTGTTCTCCTGCTTACCCGGGCTTCTTAAGCGCTGTTCTGACACTTGCTCACTGTCTGCTCTAGCTAACACTTCGCAGTGAAGGCTTCAGACCTTAGTCAGTTCCGTGTGTGGCTTGAACCGTCAGGACCCCGGGGATTCCATACTAGCTCAGCATATATATATATTGATTACTTGTGTTTGACTATTGCCTGTTTCTCTGACTTCTCTTTGCCTACCAATTCTGTACCTTTGCCAATCTGATCTGTTGCCGACCTCTGCCTGATTACTCACTTAGATTTTGCCTGCCGATTTTGCACCTCACTCATCTGATCTGTTGCCAACCTGTTTCTGTATGACCATTTTATATATCTGTATTCAGTGTTAGTAGTGCCTTCTACTATCACTGTTTGTAAAACATTTCCCTTTCAGGGAACGTTGTAAATTGTCTGTCTGCTAGTGGCCACACACACTAGCAGATTGTTACAATTTCTTGATTATAATAACTAGGTTAGGAATGCCAAACCAATGTAAACAACTACATGTAGAATGAACTAACAAACAATCATTACCCCTCAAAACATATACGCACAACAAGTTGGATCTCTAGTAGTAATAAAAGCCACTAAGTTCTCAAAATCGAGGTTCTTAGCTTCTATAATGGACTGCAGTGATTTTGTACTAGGCCAATTAACCATGTCAAGGTCCTGTCCTTAAAAATGGTCCATACTACAATATATGTCAGTCAGTAAACAAGCAAACACTTCATGTTTTTCAATGTAGAATGCAAGCTGAGGTTCTTAGCCGTAAAACAAGGGTACACATGCATGAATGTCTTCTCTCCTCCAGGGAGTACCATTCACATCATTAAATAAATGGGCTGTGTTGGTATTGGGGCAACAGAGCTACAGCCTGCAGTCAGATTACAATGGTTGATAAAACACATACACAAACATGGGTAGCCATGTTCATACGGCAACACTTACATAAGGAAAAACATTTGCTGAGGGAAGTGGTTATAAAAGGATGAAGGGATAGGTGAGCAGTGGGCGGGTAGGTAAGGGTCAAGAGAGGTAACTCAGTGGATTAGGAAGCCAGATGAGGAGTGGGAGGAGAAGTGGGAGGCAGAAGAGGCAGCATGGTAGGTGGGAAAGGCCCTGCAATGGCAGGCATGGCAGTCAGCATTGTGACACTGTCCTTCAGGTATACTGGAAACATAAGCTGACAGTTATTTCATTGTTAAGAGCCCTGCTACACTCCTTTTTTCTCCTCATTAATTATTATAACTTATATTTTTCTCACTTTCTCATTTGTCTAATTCCTTTTTTATAGCATAGCGAACAAAAAAGTACTCACAATAAAGGTTCCCCACTAATCATGCAACCTTGATTGTACGATCTGACCAAATCTATGTAGTAGATGGGTAAACTGAGTGGATACTTTAGGTAGTCCTTCATGTTACATAGAAGTCTTAAAGCAGGATTGTCAGCCATAAAATCAAATTCCATTTACTCACTGCTCTGTGTTTATTACACAGTCTACAACCTGACCCTGCATTGCAAGCATTCTAATATAATCATTAATGTTTGTGCTGCAATAAATCTGCTCTCAGTCTGGCTCTCTTTGGTACATTGCAGAGGAGAGGTAGTCTTGTTATCTCCCCTCCCACATTCCTGCTCCTCACTGATTGGCTGAGGGCAGTTCAATGTGACAAAATAATGAGAAATACACCTCACCCCTCTGCAGAAGCTGCTAAAACACGATCTATGCTGTGCTCACATGTGTTCACAAAACAAGCTACATATGACAGTGCAGTTTATAGGACGAAATTACATCAGTATTGGCTTCAGTCAGAGGCAATAAAAATAAAAAATACATAAAACTGGTTTTCTCTTTATTTACTATATAAGATTCACTGAAATAAAAAAGTGGACAGTACAATACATATGTGATTACATTTTTTATCCATGTGGAATGAACAGAGGCACCAAAAGGATAAAAGTAGCTAAATATGTTTTAAAAAAAACGGGAAGGCAGTGGTGGACTTACCCCCTCCTTACCCCCTCCATGCAGACAGAGGTGCTAGGCTGAGGCATAGACACTTGTAGCTGTATGCTCCATCCCCTATTGCCTGATGAAGCGGGGCCACACCTGCGAAACGCGTTGCCATGACCCTTTGGAGTGTATATAAAAATACATTTGCTTGTTGATATAATATTAACCTGTTTTGTGTCTGCTTGGAGGGGGTAAGTCCACCACTGCCTCCCCCGTTTTTTTTTTTTTTTTTTTACATTTTTAGCTACTTTTTATCCTTTTGGCACCTCTGTTTCACATTGTTCGAGTCCACCCATGGTGGAAGGGTGTTAACCCCTTTTTTCTAGATCTAAAGAGAGCGATGTCTTAATCCTAAGTGGGGACAGGTCTAATCTCCCCACCTGAATTTACAGTGGTTGTCTTAGTGGTAACCCATGTTTGTGAGTATAACTTTACATGCTTGCCTCTCATCACCCACATCAATCCAGTACATACTGCACTATATTGGGCTCTCGGTGTTCACTCTAATTTTATCGTTGCAAGTTTTTATCTACTTATATATCTTTTTTTTCCCCTGGGATAGTGTGGCTGTTTTTGCTGCTTTAAGATTGTACAATCAAGATTGTGTCATTGTTCAGTGGTCATTTTCCCTAAATAAATATCCTTGGACTACAGATGAGAACATAAGATGTGCATGGGAGGAGAACTGGGAAGGGGATAAGGTGGATCAGGTGTAGGTGAACATGGGAGGAGGGCAGCAGGACCCCTTGAAGGCAGGGAATGTGGTAAGGAGACAGCAGAAAACACACGGGTAAGTGAAAGGAGGAGGAGAACAATAGTTGATTCAAGATAATAAGAGAGAAGGAGGACATGAGTAGACACAGACGGAAGTAATTGGTGATTTGAACAACGAGGGACACATTATTGAAGGTTGGGGGGGAGAAGACAATATGAAACATTCTTGATGAACATATGCAAGGGAATATCAGGTAACATGTGCATGTGCTGTGCATATTTTTGAGGAAGAAATTACAAAGAATGAATTTTGGTGTGGCACACTGTGTTGAGTTGGATTTATTAGTAATACTGTTTTTTGTGCTTTATTTTGGATGTTTCTAGATATTGAGTGTACTGTATATGCTAACATATGCATCACTTCGAAATTACAAAAATGCACTCATTATTTTAGTATGCCCATCACTCATTTTACATGCTCAGTATTCACTGGGCATTCTACAAATGTTCTTCTCTGAGGGTACCCTAGCTTGCCTTAGATATACCAGAAACATAGCAACCCCTCGGTTGAGCTGTTGAATGGACTATGTTAATGACTTGGCCTTTGCTCATAAAATTACATTAAGGCCCGGTTCACATTGCGTTTTTGACCCAAACGGATGTGGTAAGCGGATCCGGTCTTCGCTTCACCGGATCCGGGTGGCTCTGTGCACACTGCAGAATGGAAGTAAAAACGGATCCGATAAATGATTGATCGGATCAGTTTTCACTCAAGTTTCGCCACAAATACATACCTAATGTTCTGTAGCAGTCAGACTAGCCACTCACAGCTTGCATATTAGTCAGAACAGCCCATCAAAAATCGTACTACAGCCAAAGTTTATCCAGGATATGGGATAGCCACAGCTAGAGACCCAGTCAAAATGCTACACAACCACATTCCTTTTCCCCTTATATTAATTGTTTGAAGCTTTTTCCCTCTGACAGGAGGCATTTTGAGGAACTTTACTTTCTGCAACATATGGCTCTCGAGATGTTTTCACTCCTCACAAATAGCATCATTATTATTTACAGGCGTGTTCACTTATTTTATTCTGTGATATGTGACATTATTTGTTGCCATTTCGGTGTAAAAAAAGGTAGTGCATTGAATGTGTGGCTCTTTCTCCTGTGACAATTAATGTCATCTGTGAATTTTCTCAGATGAAGGTAACATTTCCATACTTGCCCTCAAGCCCACTACTGGTCAGTGTTTTATGGATATTCCCCAAGAAAACCAAGTCACACTGCAAGGTGGACATCCAATGAACCACACCTCAGTGGCCAGCAAAGACAACATGAGTATGTACAGGTGTTCACCAAGGATGCTTAAAGATTCAGCACACTGACACTTTGACCAACAGCAAGGAGCAGGGGCCTTGCTCACCTTCATATGTGGGTGGGGGTAAGGGGCCTCTGTACACACGCCTGTATCTCACAATTGATAGGAGTCAGAAAAAAATAGGTTTTAAGGGTTTTTATTGGCACTTTTACAAAGCATTTCACAGATCATGCCCACTTTCTCAGGTTTGTGCCAAAAAGGCTGAACCTCAGAGTATGAATCCCTCTAGGTCACTGTCAGGGCTTAATTTAGGACCGGATCATGGTCTTGAAATGTGCTGATGGTGTTGTAAAACGTTGATTGTTTCTCTGCACCTTTTTATTTTTACCCTGGCCTTCCTGGTCATATTCATATTCTGTTGTTCTATGGCACTTCCAAGAAATAAATGGAGACTTTTATAGCGGACATGCTGTACCGTGCACCACTGGCTTTATTTTTAATACATTTTAGTCCTGAGCATCAAGGCGCTATTGCCTATGGGGCGATCTTCTGTTGTCCTGGCCCTTGCAGTCCCTGTAGAGTGGTCTACTGCCTGCCCTAGCACTTGCAGGGCCTGTGGGGTGGTCTCCTGTCTGTACAAGTCTTTGCATTCCTTGAGTATCGTCTTCTGTCTGTCCTGGCCCTTCCAATCTCCATGTGGCTGTCTCATGTCAGTCCTGGCTTTTCCAATCCAAGTGGGGTAGTTTTCAGTCTGTCATGACCCTTTATTTTTCTGTGGGCTGTTTTAGCCCTTGCAGTCACTGTGTGGTGGTCTTTGGACTGCCCCAGTACTTACAGTCCCCGTAGGGTGATTTCCGGTCTATCCAAGCTTTAGCAGCCCCTGTGGTGTGGTCCCATCTGCTCCGGTCCTTACAGTTCCCACAGGGTCATCTCATATCTGTTCTGGCCTATAGGTGCGATCTCCTGTCTATCCGGGCCTTAGCAGCCCCTGTGGTGTGGTCTCCTGTCTGCCCTAATCCTTACAGTCACCATATAGTGATCTCCTGTCTATCCTGGCCTTAGCAGCCCCTCTGGTGTGGTCTCCTGTAACACCTCAGGCACTGCGAGGACGAGGAAAGGAGATCTTCATACTGAGATGCATAATATTGTGACGTAGGAACACATGGTCCAATATAATTTCATGTCTAATTTTATTCTGTAATGAAGGCTACACTTTGGCGAGCGAGATACTGGAGAATCTTGGTTATCCGCCACCAATGTGGATCGGCTGATGCCGGATAAGTGTGCTTTCTGGTTGCTTGAGTCTTGAGACCTATTTTTGAGTGTAAAATAGGCCTAGTTATAACCCACTCTACATACTGTACATACCATTAGCTCTAGATTAAATGTTAAATTACAGTAACTTAAAGTATATTAACCTAGGGGGAGCCGTGGAACCCAGTCCCAGCACAACAGAGCCCTAGGAAAAACATCATAAAATATTGGCTTCTCCACTGTGAGTACCATCAGCGATTTGTGCTGGTTGCTTGGGACTGCTGGTTAGTGGAATTCCAGATATCCAGGACTCTACTGTATCTCTTATTTCATATGTGGGACTTGATATCTGAATGTGACTTTCCTCTGAGTACTTTAGTTGTGAAGCACAGGCTATGGGCCTTATTGACAAAAGCTATGATAAGCATTAATGCATGCAAATGTTCTGCAACGCGTAAAACCCTGGCTGTGTACAATATTTGTGAGAAAAGTGCGTGTGAGTGTGCCCCTACATGACTGTGTGCCCTACATTACTGTGTGCCCCTACATGACTGTGTGCCCCTACATGACTGTGTGCCCCTACATGACTGTGCACTCCTACATGACTGTGCGCCCCTACATGACTGTGTGCCCTACATTACTGTGTGCCCCTACATGACTGTGTGCCCCTACATGACTGTGTGCCCCTACATGATTGTGTACCCCTACATGACTGTGCGCCCCTACATGACTGTGTGCCCCTACATGACTGTGTGCCCCTACATGACTGTGCGCCCCTACATGACTGTGCGACACCACATGACTGTGCGCCCCTACATGACTGTGCGCCCCTACATGACTGTGTGCCCCTACATGATTGTGTACCCCTACATGACTGTGCGCCCCTACATGACTGTGTGCCCCTACATGACTGTGGGCCCCTACATGACTGTGCGACACCACATGACTGTGCGCCCCTACATGACTGTGCGCCCCTACATGACTGTGCGCCCCTACATGACTGTGCGCCCCTACATGACTGTGCGCCCCTACATGACTGTGCGCTCCTACATGACTGTGTGCCCCTACATGACTGTGCGCCCCTACATGACTGTGCGCCCCTACATGACTGTGCGCCCCTACATGACTGTGCGCCCCTACATGACTGTGCGCCCCTACATGACTGTGCGCCCCTACATGACTTTGCGCCCCTACATGACTGTGCGCCCCTACATGACTGTGCGCCCCTACATGACTGTGTGCCCCTACATGACTGTGCGCCCCTACATGACTGTGTGCCCCTACATGACTGTGCGCCCCTACATGACTGTGCGCCCCTACATGACTGTGCGCCCCTACATGACTGTGCGTCCCTACATGGCTGTGCGTCCCTACATGGCTGTGTGCCCCTACATGACTGTGCGCCCCTACATGACTGTGTGCCCCTACATGACTGTGCGTCCCTACATGGCTGTGTGCCCCTACATGACTGTGTGCCTCTACATGACTGTGTGCCTCTACATGACTGTGTGCCACTACATGACTGTGCGCCCCTACATGACTGTGCGCCCCTACATGACTGTGCGTCCCTACATGGCTGTGTGCCCCTACATGACTGTGCGCCCCTACATGACTGTGTGCCCCTATATGACTGTGCGCCCCTACATGACTGTGTGCCCCTACATGACTGTGTGCCCCTACATGACTGTGCGCCCCTACATGCCTGTGTGCCCCTACATCTCTGTGTCCCTCCATGACTGTGCGCTCCTACATGACTGTGTGCCCCTATATGACTGTGCGTCCCTACATGACTGTGCGCCCCTACATGACTGTGTGCTCCTACATGACTGTGTGCTCCTACATGACTGTGTGCCCCTACATGACTGTGCGCCCCTACATGACTGTGTGCCCCTACATGACTGTGTGCCCCTACATGACTGTGCGCCCCTACATGACTGTGCGCCCCTACATGACTGTGTGCCCCTACATGACTGTGCGCCCCTACATGACTGTGTGCCCCTACATGACTGTGCGTCCCTACATGGCTGTGTGCCCCTACATGACTGTGCGCCCCTACATGACTGTGCGCCCCTACATGACTGTGTGCCCCTACATGACTGTTCGTCCCTACATGGCTGTGTGCCCCTACATGACTGTGCGCCCCTACATGACTGTGCGCCCCTACATGACTGTGTGCCCCTACATGACTGTGTGCCTCTACATGACTGTGTGCCTCTACATGACTGTGTGCCTCTACATGACTGTGCGCCCCTACATGACTGTGTGCCCCTACATGACTGTGCGTCCCTACATGGCTGTGTGCCCCTACATGACTGTGCGCCCCTACATGACTGTGTGCTCCTGCATGACTGTGTGCCCCTGCATGACTGTGCGCCCCTGCATGACTGTGCGCCCCTACATGACTGTGCGCCCCTACATGACTGTGCGCCCCTACATGACTGTGCGCCCCTACATGACTGTGCGCCCCTACATGACTGTGTGCCCCTACATGACTGTGTGCCCCTACATGACTGTGCGCCCCTACATGACTGTGCGCCCCTACATGACTGTGCGCCCCTACATGACTGTGTGCCCCTACATGACTGTGCGCCCCTACATGACTGTGTGCCCCTACATGGCTGTGCGTCCCTACATGACTGTGCGCCCCTACATGACTGTGCGCCCCTACATGACTGTGTGCCCCTACATAACTGTGCCTCCCTACATGGCTGTGTGCCCCTAAATGACTGTGCGCCCCTACATGACTCTGCGCCCCTACATGACTGTGTGCCCCTACATGACTGTGTGCCTCTACATGACTGTGTGCCTCTACATGACTGTGTGCCTCTACATGACTGTGCGCCCCTACATGACTGTGCGCCCCTACATGACTGTGTGCCCCTACATGACTGTGCGTCCCTACATGGCTGTGCGCCCCTACATGACTGTGCGCCCCTACATAACTGTGTGCTCCTACATGACTGTGTGCCCCTACATGACTGTGCGCCCCTGCATGACTGCGCGCCCCTACATGACTGTGCGCCCCTACATGACTGTGCGCCCCTACATGACTGTGCGCCCCTACATGACTGTGCGCCCCTACATGACTGTGTGCCCCTACATGACTGTGCGCCCCTACATGACTGTGCGCCCCTACATGACTGTGCGCCCCTACATGACTGTGTGCCCCTACATGACAGTCATGTAGGGACGCACAGTCATGTAGGGGCGCACAGTCCTAGGCGCACACAGTCATGTAGGGGCACACAGTCATGTAGGGGCACACAGTCATGTAGGGGCACACGGTCATGTAGGGGCACACGGTCATGTAGGGACACACGGTCATGTAGAGGCACACAGTCATGTAGGGGCTCACGGTGCTCTCTGAGCGGGAGTCCTGGTTGCAGCTGACTGTGTGCTCCTACATGACTGTGTGCCCCTACATGACTATGTGCCCCTACATGACTGTGTGCCCCTAGATGACTGTGTGCCCCTACATGACTATGTGCCCCTACATGACTGTGTGCCCCTACATGACTGTGCGCCCCTACATGACTGTGCGCCCCTACATGACTGTGCGTCCCTACATGACTGTGTGCCCCTACATGACTGTGTGCCCCTACATGACTGTGTGCCCCTACATGACTGTGCGCCCCTACATGACTGTGTGCCCCTACATTACTGTGTGCCCCTACATGACCGTGTGCCTGTAATGGATTGCGGAGACACCGCCACGCGGTCTGGCAGCGGGGCGGCTGTCTCCGCGTTCAGACCGGCGGTTTCCACTCAGCAGCAAGCGTCTGGTTTGTCTGAGCGTAGTAGTGCACACACATGACTGTGCGCCCCTACATGACTGTGCGCCACTACATGACTGTGTGCTCCTACATTACTGTGTGCCCCTACATGACTGTGTACCCCTACATGACTGTGCGCCCCTACATGACTGTGTGCTCCTACATGACTGTGTGCCCCTACATGACTGTGAGCCCCTACATGACTGTGTGTTCCTACATTACTGTGTGCCCCTACATGACTGTGCGCCCCTACATGACTGTGCGCTCCTACATTACTGTGCGCCCCTACATGACTGTGTGCCCTTACATGACTGTGTGCCCTTACATGACTGTGTGCCCCTACATGACTGTGCGCCCCTACATGACCGTGCGCCCCTACATGACCGTGTGCCCCTACATGACTGTGTGCCCCTACATGACTGTGCGCCCCTACATGACTGTGCGCCCCTACATGACTGTGTGCCCCTACATGACTGTGTGCTCCTACATGACAGTCATGTAGGGACGCACAGTCATGTAGGGGCGCACAGTCCTAGGCGCACACAGTCATGTAGGGGCACACAGTCATGTAGGGGCACACAGTCATGTAGGGGCACACAGTCATGTAGGGGCACACGGTCATGTAGAGGCACACAGTCATGTAGGGGCGCACGGTGCTCTCTGAGCGGGAGTCCTGGTTGCAGCTGACTGTGTGCTCCTACATGACTGTGTGCCCCTACATGACTATGTGCCCCTACATGACTGTGTGCCCCTAGATGACTGTGTGCCCCTACATGACTATGTGCCCCTACATGACTGTGTGCCCCTACATGACTGTGCGCCCCTACATGACTGTGCGCCCCTACACGACTGTGCGTCCCTACATGACTGTGCGCCCCTACATGACTGTGTGCCCCTACATGACTGTGCGCCCCTACATGACTGTGCGCCCCTACATGACTGTGCGCCCCTACATGACTGTGCGCCCCTACATGACTGTGCGCCCCTACATGACTGTGCGCCCCTACATGACTGTGTGCCCCTACATGACTGTGTGCCCCTACATGACTGTGTGCCCCTACATGACTGTGCGCCCCTACATGACTGTGCGCCCCTACATGACTGTGTGCCTCTACATGACTGTGCGCCCCTACATGACTGTGTGCCCCTACATGACTGTGTGCCCCTACATGACTGTGCGCCCCTACATGACTGTGTGCCCCTACATGACTGTGCGTCCCTACATGGCTGTGTGCCCCTACATGACTGTGCGCCCCTACATGACTGTGCGCCTCTACATGACTCTGTGCCCCTACATGACTGTGCGTCCCTACATGGCTGTGTGCCCCTACATGACTCTGCGCCCCTACATGACTGTGTGCCCCTACATGACTGTGTGCCTCTACATGACTGTGTGCCTCTACATGACTGTGTGCCTCTACATGACTGTGCGCCCCTACATGACTGTGCGCCCCTACATGACTGTGTGCCCCTACATGACTGTGCGTCCCTACATGGCTGTGTGCCCCTACATGACTGTGCGCCCCTACATGACTGTGCGCCCCTACATGACTGTGTGCTCCTACATGACTGTGTGCCCCTACATGATTGTGCGCCCCTGCATGACTGTGCGCCCCTACATGACTGTGCGCCCCTACATGACTGTGCGCCCCTACATGACTGTGCGCCAATACATGACTGTGTGCCCCTACATGACTGTGCGCCCCTACATGACTGTGCGCCCCTACATGACTGTGCGCCCCTACATGACTGTGTGCCCCTACATGACTGTGCGCCCCTACATGACTGTGCGCCCCTACATGACTGTGCGCCCCTACATTACTGTGCGCCCCTACATGACTGTGTGCCCCTACATGACTGTGTGCCCCTACATGACTGTGTTTCCCTACATGACTGTGCGCCCCTACATGACTGTGTGCCCGTACATGACTGTGCGCCCCTACATTACTGTGCGCCCCTACATGACTGTGCGCCCCTACATGGCTGTGCGCTCCTACATGACTGTGCGCCCCTACATGACTGTGCGCTCCTACATGACTGTGTGCTCCTACATGACTGTGTGCCCCTACATGACTGTGCGCCCCTACATGACTGTGTGCTCCTACATTACTGTGTGCCCCTACATGACTGTGCGCCCCTACATGACTGTGCGCTCCTACATGACTGTGCGCCCCTACATGACTGTGTGCCCTTACATGACTGTGTGCCCTTACATGACTGTGCGCCCCTACATGACCGTGCGCCCCTACATGACCGTGTGCCCCTACATAACTGTGTGCCCCTACATGACTGTGCGCCCCTACATGACTGTGCGCCCCTACATGACTGTGCGCCCCTACATGACTGTGTGCCCCTACATGACTGTGTGCTCCTACATGACAGTCATGTAGGGACGCACAGTCATGTAGGGGCGCACAGTCCTAGGCGCACACAGTCATGTAGGGGCACACAGTCATGTAGGGGCACACAGTCATGTAGGGGCACACGGTCATGTAGAGGCGCACGGTCATGTAGGGGCACACGGTCATGTAGAGGCACACAGTCATGTAGGGGCTCACGGTGCTCTCTGAGCGGGAGTCCTGGTTGCAGCTGACTGTGTGCTCCTACATGACTGTGTGCCCCTACATGACTATGTGCCCCTACATGACTGTGTGCCCCTAGATGACTGTGTGCCCCTACATGACTATGTGCCCCTACATGACTGTGCGCCCCTACATGACTGTGCGCCCCTACATGACTGTGCGTCCCTACATGACTGTGTGCCCCTACATGACTGTGTGCCCCTACATGACTGTGTGCCCCTACATGACTGTGCGCCCCTACATGACTGTGTGCCCCTACATTACTGTGTGCCCCTACATGACTGTGTGCCTGTAATGGATTGCGGAGACACCGCCTCGCGGTCTGGCAGCGGGGCGGCTGTCTCCGCGTTCAGACCGGCGGTTTCCACTCAGCAGCAAGCGTCTGGTTTGTCTGAGCGTAGTAGTGCACACACATGACTGTGCGCCCCTACATGACTGTGCGCCCCTACATGACTGTGTGCTCCTACATTACTGTGTGCCCCTACATGACTGTGTACCCCTACATGACTGTGCGCCCCTACATGACTGTGTGCTCCTACATGACTGTGTGCCCCTACATGACTGTGCGCCCCTACATGACTGTGTGCTCCTACATTACTGTGTGCCCCTACATGACTGTGCGCCCCTACATGACTGTGCGCTCCTACATTACTGTGCGCCCCTACATGACTGTGTGCCCTTACATGACTGTGTGCCCTTACATGACTGTGTGCCCCTACATGACTGTGCGCCCCTACATGACCGTGCACCCCTACATGACCGTGTGCCCCTACATGACTGTGTGCCCCTACATGACTGTGCGCCCCTACATGACTGTGCGCCCCTACATGACTGTGTGCCCCTACATGACTGTGTGCTCCTACATGACAGTCATGTAGGGACGCACAGTCATGTAGGGGCGCACAGTCCTAGGCGCACACAGTCATGTAGTGGCACACAGTCATGTAGGGGCACACAGTCATGTAGGGGCACACAGTCATGTAGGGGCACACGGTCATGTAGGGGCGCACGGTCATGTAGGGGCACACGGTCATGTAGAGGCACACAGTCATGTAGGGGCGCAAGGTGCTCTCTGAGCGGGAGTCCTGGTTGCAGCTGACTGTGTGCTCCTACATGACTGTGTGCCCCTACATGACTATGTGCCCCTACATGACTGTGTGCCCCTAGATGACTGTGTGCCCCTACATGACTATGTGCCCCTACATGACTGTGTGCCCCTACATGACTGTGCGCCCCTACATGACTGTGCGCCCCTACATGACTGTGCGTCCCTACATGACTGTGTGCCCCTACATGACTGTGTGCCCCTACATGACTGTGCGCCCCTACATGACTGTGTGCCCCTACATTACTGTGTGCCCCTACATGACTGTGTGCCTGTAATGGATTGCGGAGACACCGCCACGCGGTCTGGCAGCGGGGCGGCTGTCTCCGCGTTCAGACCGGCGGTTTCCACTCAGCAGCAAGCGTCTGGTTTGTCTGAGCGTAGTAGTGCACACAGATGGAGAGCTACGCACGCGCACGCTATAAGGCAGGACCTTTATGCCAATAGGAGAGGGATCAGCTGATCAGAACGATCAGCTGATTCCAGCGCAGTGGGTGATTGGCTGAGTGGTGCTGGGCGGCGCTGAGGAGCGCAGCACTATATATACATCTTGCCTGTCCGTTGCTGGTTGTCTGCCGTTGCGAATACTTACGTGTGAGCACTCAGACCAGTCAGATCCCACAGTGTGTTAGAACCAGGAGGACCTGGGAATTCACACTTAGCCAGATTACGCTTGTGTTATATGTTAGACCAGTTCCAGGGTGTTGTGACCAAGGACCTCACACCCAAGCTTAGGGATACTGTGTCATTGCTGTGTTATACTTTAGACCAGTTCCAGGGTGTTGTGACCAAGGACTACACAACCAAGCTTAGGGATATTGTGTCATCGCTGTGTTATACTCTAGACTAGTTCCCGGGTGTCGAGACCAAGGACCTCACGCCCCAGGCTAGGACTTTGTTATATTTATATGTTATGACTATTTGCTCTGTCGACCTTTCTCTTGCTTTCTGATTCGGTACCTCTGCATATCTGCCTACCTGTTGCCAGACCCTGCCTGTACCCGGTTACAGAATCAGTCTTCTGTCCTTGTACCTCATCTGCTCGTGTGTTGCCGGCCTGGCCTGCCTGACCACCCAGGCTGTCACTCTCCCTCAGTGCTCAGTCTATCTGTACTAGCAGTGACACCATTCCACCAGGTGTCAGCTGCAACCAGGACTCCCGCTCAGAGAGTCCGTCCTGTTAGCAGCCAGTGGCCTCTTCCTCTGGAGTCCCCTGGCTGCAGTACAGTTTACCATCTGATATTATTATCCCTGGTTACCAGGTCCTCACTATCGAGGAGATCGTTTCTGCACTGCCCAGGGCCACCTGCCCCTCAGGTGGTTCTTGGCCGAGCTGCATATATCTCCCGCTTCTCGGGAGATAGCCTACATTTCATCAAACACTTTTACTTATTAGTTGTCCAGAGGTTAGTCATACTTGTATTATTGGTGATTCTGCAGATCATCCATAATCAAGTATACATCTGTATTGTTGATGATTCTGCAGATCATCAACAATCAGATTCTCTCTGTGTGCTGACACCAATCCTTACAGAACGGCAGATCTGAAAGACAAAATGGACGCACTCAACAGCCGTCTTGATGCACTCACCACCTCGGTGGAGAATTTCATCGGGGTGCTGGACGGTCATCAGACCCAGATCACTGCATTGTCTGGGTCCATACAGGTCCTTCAGACGGCTGTAAATGCAGTGCGATCCCCTCCAGTTACAGACTTACGCATATCTGTACCCGAAAGGTTTTCTGGTCATAGATCTGACTTTCAGAACTTTAAAAATTGAGTAATGTCGTATTTTGAACTAAGACCCAATTTATCAGGAACTGAGGCACCGAAAATTACATTTATTAAGATCCTTTTGTCAGGGGATTCTCAAACTTGGGCATATAGCCTTCAGGTAGGGCATGAGGCTTTAACGTCAGTTGAAGAATTCTTTAAGGCCATGGCCATAATTTATGATGATCCGGACATTTCCTCCACTGCTGAGTGGAAGCTTAAGACCTTGCGTCAAGGCAAGGATCCGGTAGAAGTCTACGCAGCTGAATTCAGGAAATGGTCTGTGTCAGCTAGGTGGGCGTCATTTGCATTGTTAGACTGTTTTTTATCAGGGTTGTCAGACGCAGTCTCTGATTTGATGTTGGGACACCCTGAACCAAAATCTATTGATGAGGCCATCGCTTTAGCAGTACGGGTTGTTCGCCGTTTACGGTATCAGAAACAAACCCGGGGTAAGAACACTGTAAGGTATGTCTTCTACGCCTCTCCTCCACCCGTTTCACCTCCGCCAGAGCCAATGCAAATTGGACAGTCCAAATTGACACGAGTGGAAAAGAATCACAGGAAAACAGAACAGCTCTGTTTATACTGCGCAGAGGAAGGTCATAAGGTGCAGAATTGTCCCAAGAAGTCAGGAAACGCTGCCGCATAGGTGTAGTCAGAGGTAATACCCTAGGCGCGCAGTCATTACCTCTAAACAATAATCGTTTGCTCCTTCCCTGTTCTGTCACATGGGAGGGCCAGACTGTTACCACTGAAGCTTTCATAGACTCTGGTTCAGCGGCTAACTTTATAGATTGCGAGTTTGCAAAAAATTTGGGGATTCCTATACTCCCATTAGACCAACAGGTTTTGGTCACTGCAGCAGATGACTCTCCTCTGCAAAGTAGACATCCCCTGTCTCAAACCCCGAATTTGAGGTTCAGCGTTGGGGTGCTACATAAGGAGAATCTACAATTTCTGGACCTGCGTATGGCAACCTCCACCGTCATTCTTGGCATGCCATGGTTACAACTTCACTCTCCTCAGATATATTGGGTTTCAGGTCAGCTAACGAGCTGGTCTACCCATTGTTATCATCACTGTTTGGCGAAAGTAACCGTGGGTAACACCAAGATTCAGTTAAAGGTGTGCCAAAACAATACGCAGAATTTGCTGATGTATTCTGTCCCAAATCAGCAGATAAACTCCCCCCCCCCCACCGTTCCTTCGACTGTCCCATCGATTTAAGATCTGGTTGTATGCCTCCCAAGGGTCACCTCTATAACCTGTCTGGGCCTGAGAAACTGGCTATGCAGGAATACATCAGAGAAAACTTGGCTAAGGGGTCCATCCGTCCCTCTCGTTCACCAGCAGGGGCAGGATTCTTTTTTGTAAAAAAAAAAGATGGAGGCCTTCGTCCCTGCATTGATTATCGAGGCTTAAACAAGATCACAGTGAAAAATCGTTATCCTTTACCCTTGATTGACGATTTATTCACTCAGGTTACCAACGCCAAGATTTTCTCGAAGCTAGATCTGAGAGGTGCATACAACCTAGTTCGTATTAGGGATTGTGACGAATGGAAGACGGCCTTTAACACGCCCGAAGGGCACTACGAATATCTGGTGATGCCCTTCGTGTTGTGCAACGCTACGGCCGTCTTCCAGGAGTTGATTAATGAGGTATTCAGGGAGGTGTTGGGGAAGTTCGTATAAGTCTATCTAGACGATATACTGATCTTCTCATCCAATCTCTCGGAACATCGCAAGCATGTTAAGTTTGTTCTAGAGAAGTTAAGACAGAATCTGCTTTATGCTAAACTGGAGAAATGCCTCTTCGAAGTAACCTCTGTTGCCTTCTTGGGGTACATTATCTCTACGTCTGGCGGTGGGACGGGGGCTGTGTTGTCTCAGAGATCAGGCTTGCAGGGCAAACTCCACCCATGTGCCTATTTCTCTCGTAGGTTTTCACCCGCAGAGAAAAACTACGACATAGGCAAACGGGAGCTTTTAGCCATCAAATTAGCTTTAGAGGAATGGCGACATTGGCTAGAAGGTGCAGAACATACTATCACAGTTTATACAGACCATAAGAATCTGGAGTACATAGAGGGCGCCAAGAGACTTAGCCCCCGTCAGGCCCGGTGGTCCCTGTTCTTTGCAAGATTCAGATTTGTAATTACGTATACCCCTGGTAGTAAAAACATCAAGGCCGACGCCTTGTCCAGGTGTTTCGAGCCTGAGACAGTACAGCCCTCAGCCCCTGAGACCATTCTATCTCAAAAGGTAGTTCTAGCAGCCACTGAGACCTGGAAGGATTGGACAGTCACTTACCAACAGGATGTTCTAGAAGGGAAGCCTGATGGGGTCATGTTTGTGCCACTACCTTTCCGTCTACAACTCTTGCAACTTTTTCATTCCCACAAGAATGCTGGTCATCCCGGGGCCACCAGAACTCAGGATTTACTGGCCAGATGTGCTTGGTGGCCTACATTGGCAACAGATTGTAAGGAGTTTGTAAGAGAGTGTGCAGTGTGTGCTAGGAGTAAACCTTCTCGTCAGGCTCCTGTTGGTACTTTACAATCCTTGCCAGTCCCAAGTGAACCATGGACCCATTTGTCCATGGATTTTGTGGGAGAACTCCCCAGGTCTGAGGGCAAGACGGTCATTTGGGTGGTAGTGGACAGATTCAGTAAGATGGCTCATTTTGTTCCTTTGAAAGGACTCCCCTCGGCCCAGGAATTGGCTGATCTCTTCATCCAGCACATTTTCTGGCTGCATGGCATTCCGGAAAATGTAGTGTCAGATCGGGGAGTCCAATTTTTTTCCAAGTTTTGGAGAGCCTTTTGCCATCAACTGGATATGGACCTTGCATTCTCATCAGGCTACCACCCACAGACCAATGGCCAGACCGAGAGAGTTAACCAATCCCTAGAACAATTTCTCAGATGTTATGTTGCAGATGTGCAATCCGATTGGGTAAAATTTTTGCCGTTCGCAGAATTTGCGCACAACAACCTAAAAAGCTCCTCTTCAGGATTTTCCCCATTCCAGGTAGTTTTGGGAAGATCACCTAAGTTTGCTCCATTGCCGGTGGCATCTACACCATTCACGGCCCTGGAGGATTGGTAGAGGGCTTTAAAGGAGATTTGGGGAATGGTTAAGAAGAGCCTGGGAAAAGCTATCCAGACCCAGAAAAGACAGGCAGATAAAAGGCGGTCCGTAGAGTAGAAGTTCTCTCCAGGAGATTTGGTGTGGGTATCCACTCGGCATTTGGCCTTGAAGCAACTGTCACCCAAACTGGGTCCTAGATTTATAGGACCATTCCCAGTGTCCAAGAAAATCAATAATGTCATTTACGCGATTGATCTCCCAGCCAGTATGAGAGGTGTGAGATCATTCTATGTCTCTCTATTGAAGCCAGAAGTGCACGTGGATTCCTCTCCCCCCCCTGTGTCGGTTGATGACCAACCAGAATATGAGATTGAAAAGATTCTGGACTCTCGCTTAGTGCAGAATTCCGTACAGTATTTGGTCCACTGGAAAGGATATGGTGTGGAGGAAAGAACTTGGGTGCCAGATTGTCGCATGCATGCGGAGGAATTAAAGAAAGAATTTCATGACTCACATCCTGGGAAGCCTGGTGGGAAGTGTCCGGAATCCACTCCTCAGGGGGGGGGGGTACTGTAATGGATTGCAGAGACACCGCCACGCGGTCAGGCAGCGGGGCGGCTGTCTCCGCGCTCAGACCGGCGATTTCCGCTCAGCAGCATGCGTCTGGTTTGTCTGAGCCTAGTAGTGCACACAGATGGAGAGCTACGCGCGCGCGCTCTAGGAGGCAGGACCTTTATGCCAATAGGAGAGGGATCAGCTGATCAGGACGATCAGCTGATCCCAGCGCAGTGGGTGATTGGCTGAGTGGTGCTGGGCAGCGCTGAGGAGCGCTGCACTATATATACATCTTGCCTGTCAGTTGCTGGTTGTCTACCGTTGCGAATACTTACGTGTGAGCACTCAGACCAGTCAGATCCCACAGTGTGTTAAAACCAGGAGGACCTGGGAATTCACACTTAGCCAGATTACGCTTGTGTTATATGTTAGACCAGTTCCAGGGTGTTGTGAACAAGGACCTCACACCCAAGCTTAGGGATACTGTGTCATTGCTGTGTTATACTTTAGACCAGTTCCAGGGTGTTGTGACCAAGGACCACACACCCAAGCTTAGGGATACTGTGTCATCGCTGTGTTATACTATAGACTAGTTCCCGGGTGTCGAGACCAAGGACCTCACGCCCCAGGCTAGGACTTTGTTATATTTATATGTTATGACTATTTGCTCTGTCGACCTTTCTCTTGCTTTCTGATTCGGTACCTCTGCATACCTGCCTACCTGTTGCCAGACCCTGCCTGTACCCGGTTACCGAATCAGTCTTCTGTCTTTGTACCTCATCTGCTCGTGTGTTGCCGACCTGGCCTGCCCGACCACCCAGGCTGTCACTCTCCCTCAGTGCTCAGTCTATCTGTACTAGCAGTGACACCATTCCACCAGGTGTCAGCTGCAACTAGGACTCCTGCTCCTCAGAGAGTCCGGCCTGTTAACAGCCAGTGGCCTCTTCCTCTGGAGTCCCCTGGCTGCAGTACAGTTTACCGTCTGATATTATTATCCCTGGTTACCAGGTCCTCACTATCGAGGAGATAGTTTCTGCACTGCCCAGGGCCACCTGCCCCTCAGGTGGTTCTTGGCCGAGCTGCCTATATCTCCCGCTTCTCGGGAGATAGCCTACAGTTCATCAAACACTTTTACTTATTAGGTGTCCAGAGGTTAGTCATACTTGTATAATTGGTGATTCTGCAGATCATCCATAATCAAGTATATATCTGTATTGTTGATGATTCTGCAGATCATCAACAATCAGATTCTCTTTGTGTGCTGACACCAATCCTTACAGTGCCCCTACATGACTGTGTGCCCCTACATGACTGTGTGCCCCTACATGACTGTGTGCCCCTACATGACTGTGCGCCCCTACATGACTGTGCGCCCCTACATGACTGTGTGCTCCTACATGACTGTGCGCCCCTACATGACTCTGCGCCCCTACATGACTCTGAGCCCCTACATGACTGTGTGCCCCTACATGACTGTGTGCCCCTACATGACTGTGTGCCCCTACATGACTGTGCAGTCACACATCATGCATTCACTAACCATTCTCCTGCCATTGCATTGCCATGATAGAAGATGCTGCTGCTTAATAACAGTATATTTTATATGGGAGATCTTTACACAGTGCTGTAGCCTTTAACTATTTTAATAATCCAATTTAAAGCTGTTTAAGCAGTAATAACATAGTTATAAAATAATTAATCTGTCTTCTACCATTCTGCAAATTAGTTATTTTTAATTGCACAAGAATATAAAAAAAAATGTAGAGGTCCCATGTTCAGGCTATTGCACATGCACTGTGTGTTTGGAGGTGTGTGCACAAGCTAGCTGACTAGACACTGGCCTGGATACCCAGAGCTCAGTTTTTTTTATAGATAATCAGTTGTTGCACAATGTTAAAGCAGTAGTGAACCACATGCACTAGTCGCCAGTTCCCTGCTGTGGACTGAATGGCAGTGCCGGATCTGAATCCATGGGACAGGTGAGTGTTTTAGACAGTGGCGTAGCTAAGGAGCTGTGGGCCGCGATGCAAGTTTTGCAATGGGCCCCCCCCCCAAACACTCTATACATAACAATTGATATGGCGCACCAAAACTTGCCAATGGCAACTACAGTGTCAGAGGTGCAAGAAGGGGATGGGGAACAGTTTGTTAATGATTACCACTATTCAAAGTATCTATAGAAGTGATTATTATGAGCACAGGACCAATAGAGAGCTAATACTGTACTTGAGGGAGTGCCCTTCGGGGCCTCTCTGGTCCAAGGGCCCGATGCGGTCACAACCTCTGCAACCCCTATTGCTACGCCCCTGGTTTTAGATGTGACAACCAGCCTAGTGGGATTAGACAGTGCGCTCTATTTACTAAGGGCAGTTTGGTAAAATCATTTAGGTTGGTAAAATATTGCATTCTGTATTTTAAACTTGGTACTGAAGTAATTTAGCTAAGAACGATAGTGTACTAATAGATGTATTAGTACACTATCGTTCTCAGCGAAATCACCAGGAGGACGAGGACGGCACACAGTGCAGCTCCACAGTGCGCTGTGCAGATAGGAACTAATAGTGGCAACTACGGGGGGCGTTCCTGAGGACAGGCAGAGGGGAGGAAGTACTGACACTTCCTCCCAGCCCATCATCGATGTTCTGCTCCAGTTGAAGATTTCGATTGAGCAGAACGGGGGGACAGAGGGGGGTGCTAAAAAGGGGGAAAGTGCTGTGATTTATATCACAGCACGGCTAATAAAAAAAACGTTACAAGGATGTTATTTCATTCTGAGGTCAAGGGTACTTTAAAGGGGATCTGTGGCATGTATAAAAAAAAAACTGACACTTACCTGGGGCTTCTATCGGCCTCCTGCAGCTGTCATGTCCTGTGGCGTCCTCCTACGATCCTCCATTCCCCACTGCCGATGCCGATCCAATTATTCATCTAACTAGATAAATAATGCTCACTCCCGCGCGCGTCATCGGGAGCTTACTGCACAGACGCAGTAAGAAGTTTTCTTGTACTGCGCCTCACTCCCGCGCATGGCCACACGTTAGTTGAGCTGTTTGTTATTTTTCTTATCATTGTGTATTGCCTAGTTCCATGCTTGATGGACATTCGCTGCATCCGCGGTGGATCAGTGAAGTCCATTATCCAGATAGCTTGGATTCTGCCATTACCACGTTTTGCACTGGTAGTATTCCTGCTACTCTAGTTTCTGGGAACGTAACTATAGGCTGCAGTTGCTATTAGTTATGTTCTATCCTGTAGTCTTGCCTGGGTGGATGCTTGCTGGTGACTGTTGTTAGCCAGCTTGCTCTGCTTCTGTGGACATGACTGTGAGCTGCGGTTGCTACTAGTTACGCTTCAATCTATAGTCCTGTCTTGTACCTGTCTGAATACTTGCTATCGCTAAGGCAGCACAGTGCGAACTAAGGCAGTGCAACATCGCACTGCGCTGCCATTGTGCTTTATTCGTAGCGATATCGGAAGCCCAGAGCTGCAGTTGCTCTGGGCAGCCTGTGTAAGCTCTTCCATTATCCAGCTCTTAGCCTTGTTGTGGGTGGTCAGAAAGTATGACCCCCCAGCATTACACGGCCCTTAGTAAATAGAGTCCACTGTCCAATCCCACTAGGCTGGTCGCCACATCTAAAACACTCACATGTCCCATGGACTCAGATCCGGCACTGCCATTCGGTCCACAGCAGCGAACTGGCGACTAGCAGAAGCATGGGGCACCCCTTTGGTTTGCAAACAACCAATGAGAATCCTGCAACAGGGAGAATCCTCCCTGTTGCTAGGTAAGAAAAGGTTAACTGCTTCTGGACCAGCAGTCTTTGGCCCCTTAAGTACCAGAGACATTTTGGTCATAAAAAAGGGTTCACCAATGTCACGCCGCACAGACCCATCTCTTTCGCCATTCGTGCCGCTCTACCATCACTGAAGCCCACTCTCTCTGTTGTCAGTATGACAGCAGAGCTCTGTGAGCCAGCCAGGAGCCAATTTCATTGACTCCTGACCTTTTGATCACTGTGAGCCAATCACAGGGTCAGGACCCAATGAAATCAGCTCCTGACCGGCTCATGGAGCTCCACTGTCATACCGACAGAAGAGCAAGTAGGCTGCAGCGGCAGGAGCGTGCATTGCAGCAATTGAAATCAATTACTGCAGTGATAACAGGTCCCAAACAGGGCAAAGATTTCAATTAGCAAGGTTCAGAAGCAGTTAAAGAGGATCTGTAGTGAAAATAACATAATGAATATATACTGTATATATATATATATATATATATATATATATATATATATATATATATATATATATATATATATATATATATATATATATAAATATATATATATATATATATATATATATATATATATATATATATAAAATTTATTTTTTTAACAATATTAACCATTTCCAAACCACAGGTTTTTTCCCTTACAAAACCAGAGCAATTTTTACATCACACTCCTCCCATTCATTCGCCAAGAATTTTATTGCTAGTTATCACACTGAAATGATCTATATATTTTTATATGCAGGACAAAATTGGCTTTCTCTCAGGTAATGTTTTTTTTCTAAAAATTATTTTATTTTATATTTATTTTACAGGAAAAAATTCATAATTTCTCAGCTTGCAGCCATTGTAGTCTAAAATAAAATGTGATATTAATAAAACAGACACATTTTACTAGCCTAACTGTCCTATTTATTACAACATTTAAATGATTTCCCTAGTACAATGTATGGTGATAATATTTTATTTGGAAATAAAGGTGTATTTTTTTCTGTGTAGTTTTTTTATACTATAACAATAATTACAAGCCTTTATATACAAAAGCAACAGTAATATACCCTGAAGACATACATATTTAAAAACGTCCCTAAAGAGTAACTGTCAGGCATAAAATCCCAAATCAATTCTCTATATCTATGTTTTAAATGAGTAAAAATAGGCAATCCAAATGTTCATAATCAATCTTGAATTTATTTTCCAGAAGAATAATCAGTCCCCACGTCCCCTGCTTTTATTTCGTACATCAACAACAAAAGAGAAGTTGCAGTGCATGCTGATGTTTTTTTTTCTCCTTTACTTTTCTCCCCTTCTCCGCAGACACAGCTAGTTCAGCCTGATTGGCTAAAGGCTCTATTCCTCCTATGCCTGTTCTCCTTGTTGATTGGACGCCTTTGTGTGCCACTGTTCGCCCCCTCTTTCTCTCCAGCTGCATCCATGGGCACCCCTGCTGCATCTATGGGCACCCCCACATCCCTGGGACCCCACCCCCAGCCCTGCTGCCACATCCATGGGGATTCCCCCTGCATCCACTCTCTACCCCGCAGCATCCCCACTCCTCCCGCAGCATTACAGAGTGCAGCGGGGAAGAACAAATGCAGCACACACGTACATGGCGGCGGTAGAGCAGAGAGTATTATTATTATTATTTTATTATTTATTGTATTTATATAGCGCCAACATATTACGCAGCGCTGCACAATAGATAAAAGGGTTAACATACAAGGTAGGACATACAGGAAACTCACAACAAAACAAGATCATGCAAATGATTTGATAATACAGTGTCATAGGTCAAAATAGAGACTGTTCTAGTCCACAAGAGGGTGATTGTCAGTAAGATTGCATAATCAAGCTGGAAACACTAATGCTGGGAATACACGGTTCGTTTTTGCCTTCGTTTAAACCTTCGATTCGTTCGGTAAACGAATCGAGTGTTGAAAACGTATGTGAAAATAGTCATAATCTCATTATAGTTTCGATTAATAGACCGCAAAAACGAACGACTAGTGATCGAACATGTTTGATATTATCTCTCTTTATCCATCTAATCGAGCCATTGGTAGGCTTGATGGCTGTTCAGATCGATTATATATTCGTTTATGCTAGTCCGTCCCTGTAAAAAGGGATTTTCGTTTCGTTTCTTTGCAGCCTTCGATCATTGGAAAAACGAAACCATCAGAATAAAAAAAAAACCCGAAACCGTGGGTGGTGATATTAACCGTATGACCGATTATTTCGGGATCGAAAAGGACAAAAGGCACAATCGAAACGAAGGTTTAAACGAAGGCAAAAACGAACCGTGTATTCCCAGCATAAGAGAGATGGCCCTGCCAGAGGCTTACAATCTAAAGGGTGGGGGTGGAGACAATAGGTGTATCTGTTGAGAGGGTGTCTAACAGAACATATTATGGTGCTGGTTTAGGGGGTATGTGAGCATGAAAGGGTGAGTCTTGAGAGCTTGTGTGAAGGTATTAAAGGTGGGGGCGAGTTTGTTGGCTGGAGGGAGCGAGTTCCAGAGAGCAGCTTATTCCGGGTGGACCTGGCATTCCAGAGACCACAGGAAACACGGAGCGAATGCCTAGGGGTAGGATGGATAGATATAAGGTTATGCTTGGGGGTGTGTGGGTAGAGTTTGGGGGGGAGGGAAAGGAGGTGCATGGGGGTTGAGGGCCAAAAGGGAGTCTAAAGACAGAAGGGGAGAGGGTGCGGGGAAACAGAAGGGGGACAAGGTGTAGAAGGATATGGAGGTAGAGCATGTGGTGATGGGGGAGAGCGAGATGGGGAGGGAGATAGCTTGGAAATGGTGGAGGGGTAAGGGAGTGAATAGTAGGGAACATTTTGTACTGATGGGATAAGGTGGAATGGGGTGTGGAGAGTGGAAGCATAGACAGGGGGACAGCAGTTAGACCAAGATGAGATAAATGTCACCAATGATGTGGCTGAAGGGGTTCAGCAAAGTTGCATCAGTAATCAATCTGGTAAGAAGCAGTCCACAGGAGATCATCAGTGAAGTTGGCAGAACATCAAGGATGGCCGAAAAAAAAATAAAAAAAATCCAGCTGTGTGTGATTGGTAGGTGGGGTGTCTGGTTGGTAATGACGTAGCTTGTCTGGAGGTCGGCGATGGATCAGCTGATAGGGAGTTCAGCAGTGGAGCAGTTAGCGAAGATCAGCAGTAGTGTGGTTGGTGAGGCACGGTGAAACCATCAGTAGTTTGGTAAGCGGGTGTGCAGTGCTTAAATTTAGCTGGCTGTATGTTTAGCTGGTGAATGTTCAATATGGTATTGAAGGTACTTCTATGCAGGGTGTAGAAAATCAGCAGATGACCAACAGCCCAGAGTTCTGTGCTAGTTCACTTCTGTTCCCTTCTGGCTCAATTCTGGTATAATTCGGTTTGTCTAAAGTACCCTTAAAATTAATACCCTTTAAATTTCTACACTGCTGACCAAGGTCATGCTGACTATATGATCTACTAATATACCCCTGACTAGATTGATGCTAACAAGCAGACTGCTTGCAGCTGTGAATATACTAGACACTAGACTCTAGCCACCAGGGCCGGGCCGAGGCATAGGCTGGAGAGGCTCCAGCCTCAGGGCACAGTGGAGGAGGGGGCGCACAATTCATTCAGCTGTCATTCCTAATTGTGTATGAAGCAGAACGAAATAAGAAAAGGGGATACATAGTAGTGACTGCAAGCCAGATAACTAGATATTAAGGTGTTGGGGAGGTGGTGGGCCCTGTGGCCCTCTTAGTCTAATAGCAATCCGTGTGTGACAGCTGAGGTGGGAGGGATGGAGGGGCTCGCTTTGGTGTCTCAGCCTTGGGTGCTGGAGGACCTTGTCCCTGCTCTGCTAGCCACACAGAGGCAGGGCCAGTCTAAAGATATGCAAATTGCGACTAATGAAATGAAGTAGGCAAATGGTAACACAGGATGAAGCCCCAATTATTAACACTTATAATTAAGCAGATTGATGCAGATTTTAGATTTTAAGCATACAGCCAGGAAAATCAATCAGTTGCATACCAATAAAGCAGATTGATGCAGATTTTAGATTTTAAGCATACAGCCAGGAAAATCAATCAGTTGCATACCAATAAAGCAGATTGATGCAGATTTTAGATTTTAAGCATACAGCCAGGAAAATCAATCAGTTGCATACCAATAAAGCAGATTGATGCAGATTTTAGATTTTAAGCATACAGCCAGGAAAATCAATCAGTTGCATACCAATAAAGCAGATTGATGCAGATTTTAGATTTTAAGCATACAGCCAGGAAAATCAATCAGTTGCATACCTGGAAGAGAAGAGTGCCATGAGGTCAGTACAGATGAGCATGGAGATTTCCAAGTGTAGATTAATAATTCTGGTATAATTCGGTTTGTCTAAAGTACCCTTAAAATTAATACCCTTTAAATTTATACACTGCTGACCAAGGTCATGCTGACTATATGATCTACTAATATACCCCTGACTAGATTGATGCTAACAAGCAGACTGCTTGCAGCTGTGAATATACTAGACACTAGACTCTAGCCACCAGGGCCGGGCCGAGGCATAGGCTGGAGAGGCTCCAGCCTCAGGGCACAGTGGAGGAGGGGGCGCACAATTCATTCAGCTGTCATTCCTAATTGTGTATGAAGCAGAACGAAATAAGAAAAGGGGATACATAGTAGTGACTGCAAGCCAGATAACTAGATATTAAGGTGTTGGGGAGGTGGTGGGCCCTGTGGCCCTCTTAGTCTAATAGCAATCCGTGTGTGACAGCTGAGGTGGGAGGGATGGAGGGGCTCGCTTTGGTGTCTCAGCCTTGGGTGCTGGAGGACCTTGTCCCTGCTCTGCTAGCCACACAGAGGCAGGGCCAGTCTAAAGATATGCAAATTGCGACTAATGAAATGAAGTAGGCAAATGGTAACACAGGATGAAGCCCCAATTATTAACACTTATAATTAAGCAGATTGATGCAGATTTTAGATTTTAAGCATACAGCCAGGAAAATCAATCAGTTGCATACCAATAAAGCAGATTGATGCAGATTTTAGATTTTAAGCATACAGCCAGGAAAATCAATCAGTTGCATACCAATAAAGCAGATTGATGCAGATTTTAGATTTTAAGCATACAGCCAGGAAAATCAATCAGTTGCATACCAATAAAGCAGATTGATGCAGATTTTAGATTTTAAGCATACAGCCAGGAAAATCAATCAGTTGCATACCTGGAAGAGAAGAGTACCATGAGGTCAGTATAGATGAGCATGGAGATTTCCAAGTGTAGATTAATAATTCTGGTATAATTCGGTTTGTCTAAAGTACCCTTAAAATTAATACCCTTTAAATTTATACACTGCTGACCAAGGTCATGCTGACTATATGATCTACTAATATACCCCTGACTAGATTGATGCTATCAAGCAGACTGCTTGCAGCTGTGAATATACTAGACACTAGTATAGACGGGAACCCCAGCGCCCGGAACCATGTTGAGGTGAGTCTGTGTGCGCTGCATTTATTCTTCCCCACTGCATTTGTTCTTCCCCGCTGCGCTCCTGCAGAAATTGAACGCTAGGGAGGTTAAAAATATTGAATATTATCTAAAGTTAATCTTTACTTATACTCTGAGAATTTTCTGATCCCATATAGTAATGTTCTGAATTATTTTATCTCAGAAATAATGCTTTTTTTGAACCTGTTACCATCCATATTTTTGTTGTGTTATGTTTATGGTTATTGTTTCTTTATTTTATGTTTTGCTATGTTTTCTTTATTTGATGTGCCTTATAATACTACAACTGTATAATTCTATTGATGTGATAATATATTGATACCTATACGAGAATTTGACCAGGTTGTAATGTCAACTGTAATTATGTTGTTTAAAAATGAAATAAACAAATTGAATTTTTTTTCGAATATTTATGCTAACTATTGCTTGTAGCCGCCCACCCTCCGTGTACAAGTGCATTGCGCAGGTGCAATGTATGGCCCATACCTGCACAGTAGCATGGAGCCGCTTTTGCAAAGGTTTCTTCTCAATGCACAAGCGGCTCTGTGGTAATGAACAAGTGTGAACCCTACTTGCACTTGTGCAGTGTGGCTGTGCTTGTTATGTGCGGCTGTACATGTGAAGAAGAGGGTCCCGGCCAGCAGCAGTAGGGTTGTGGAGGATCAATAGTATCTACAAGTATCTACAGTTTGGTCCATAAATATTTGGGCAGGGACAACTTTTTCTCATTTTGGTTCTGTACATTACCACAATTAATTTTACATGAAACAACTCAGGTGTAGTGGAGGCTGCAGAAGTGCATACTTTCACCCTTATTTCAGTGGAGTGAACAAAACAATTGCAAAAAGAAAAAAACAACCTGTGGCAACTAAAGCATTTTTTAACACAATCCCTTCATTTCAGGTGCTCAAAAGTAATAGACAAATTAAATAACTGGAAATAAAATGTTAATTTCTAACACTTAGCCAGGCAACTGGTATTGCTTAAAAGGAAATAAATATGGGACCATCCAAATCCCTCTTGTTACTCTCGGTAACCCCCTTAGCGTTATGATTCTTTCCAGATTTTAGGGTCTAAAAGCGGTGCAATTTTTTTGCACCCTTTCAGAACCTAAAACCTGGAAAAAAATCATTCTGCCTGGGCAGGGCCGGTCCTGGACTTTCTGCTGCCTGAGGCAAAGATCGTGAAGGCAACACCCCCCCCCCCCCCCCGCAGAGGCGTAGCTAGGGTCTTCAGCGCCCGGGGACAAAGACTATTAATGCGCCCCCCAAGGTGAAGGGGCGTGGCCAAATGTGGGCGTGGTTATGGGTGGAGCCAAATGCACATGGAGGTTAGCAGGCTCACACTCACCCACCCTCCCTCAGTATGTACCTTCCAGCATGTTCCAACACAAATTCAGCAATCATGAGCACCCCCCCCCCCCCCATCAAGACAAATTCCGCAATCATAAGCAAACATAAGGCCCCCAACATGACCAACTCAGCAATCATGAGGCCCCCAACAAGACAAATTCAGCAATCATGCGGCCCCTAACAAGACAAATTCAGTGATCTTGAGGCCCCCAGCAAATCATGAGGCCCCCAACAAGACAAAATCAGTAACCATGAGGCCCCCAACAAGACAAATTCAGCAGTCATGAGGCACATAAATAGACAGCATTTCACATAAATAGGCAGAATGTCCCCTTAATATGGTAGACACCTCTCACCTGGCAGCAGTTCCCCAAAATACACTCAATCTGACAGCAGTGGTTCCCCAAAAATAGGTAGCCCCAGGTCTATAGGTGTCCCCAGAATAGGTGGCCAGCAGTATAGATGTCCCCAGAACAGGTAGCCAGGGGTAGAAATGTCCACAGAACAGGTAGCCAGGGGTTTATGTGCCCAGTATATGTAGGCAGGGGTATATGTCCCCAGTATATGTAGCCAGGGGTATATGTCCCCAGTATATGTATCCAGGGGTATATGTCCCCAGTATATGTAGCCAGGGGTATATGTCCCCAGTATATGTAGCCAGGGATATATGTCCCCAGTATATGTAGCCAGGGGTATATGTGCCCAGTATATGTAGCCAGGGGTATATGTGCCCAGTATATGTAGCCAGGGGTATATGTGCCCAGTATATGTAGCCAGGGGTATATGTGCCCAGTATATGTAGCCAGGGGTATATGTGCCCAGTATCAGAGGCGGGACAAGGTCTTTGGTGTCTCAGCACCCAAGGCTGAGACACCAAAGTGCGCCCCTCCATCCCTCCCACCCCAGCTGTCATACACTGATTGCTATTAGACTAAGAGGGCCCACAACCTCCCCAACACCTTAATATCTAGTTATCTGGCTTGCAGTCACTGCTATGTATCCCCTTTTCCCCTTTTCTTATTTCTTTCTGTTTCAAACACAATTAGGAATGACAGCTGAATGAACACTGCGCCCTGAGGCTGGAGCCTCTCCAGCCTATGCCTCGGCCTGGCCCTGCTCAGTATATGTAGGCAGGGGTATATGTTCTCAGTATATATAGCCAGGGGTATATGTCCCCAGTATATGTAGCCAGGGGTATATGTCCCCAGTATATATAGCCAGGGGTATATGTCCCCAGTATATGTAGTCAGGGGTATATGTCCCCAGTATATATAGTCAGGGGTATATGTCCCCAGTATATAAAGTCAGGGGTATATGTGCCCAGTATATGTAGTGGGGGAGTATATGTCCCCAGTATATGTAGTGGGTGGTATATGTCCCCAGTATATGTAGTCGGGGGTATATGTGCCCAGTATATGTAGCCAGGGGTATATGTGCCCAGTATATGTAGCCAGGGGTATATGTGCCCAGTATATGTAGCCAGGGGTATATGTGCCCAGTATATGTAGCCAGGTGTATATGTGCTCAGTATATGTAGCCAGGCGTATATGTGCCCAGTATATGTTGCCAGGTATATATGTGCCCAGTATATGTTGCCAGGTGTATATGTGCCCAGTATATGTAGTCAGGGGGTTATATGTGCCCAGTATATGTATCCAGGGGTATATGTAGCCAGGGGTATATATGCCCAGTATATGTAGCCAGGGGTATAATATGTGTCCAGTATATATAGTCAGGGGTATATGTGCCCAGTATATGTAGCCAGGGGTATAATATGTGCCCAGTATATATAGTCAGGGGTATATGTGCCCAGTATATGTAGCCAGGGGTATATATGTGCCCAGTATATATAGGCAGGGGTATATATGCTCAGTATATGTAGGCAGGGGTATATGTCCCCAGTATATGTAGCCAGGTGTATATGTGTCCCCAGTATATGTAGCCAGGGGTATATATGCCCAGTATATGTAGTCAGGTGTATATGTGTCCCCAGTATATGTAGGCAGGGGTATATGTCCCCAGAGTAGGTAGCCAGGTGTCCCTCCCCCCCCCCCAGCATGAGGGGAACAGCGCAGAGATGAGGGAGAGCTGTGCGGACGGCGGGGAAGGGGGCAATCTCCCCTCTCCTTAGGTGCTCTCCCTCCCTCGCTGTCCCCTCCATTACTGTCCGGGTGGCTGGCAGCGGCGGGCGGAACTTACCTCCGTCTCGTCGCAGCGCCGGATGGATCTGCCGCTACTCCGGTCTGGTCCAGACCAGAGCAGCGGCTGCGCACCCGAACTTCCGGCGCTGGAGCGAGACGGAGGTAAGTCCCGCCTGCCGCTGACAGCCACCCGGACAGTAATGGAGGGGACAGCGAGGGAGGGAGAGCACCTAAGGTGAGGGAAGGAGGGGGGAGATTGCCCCCCTTCCCCGCCGTCCGCACAGCTCTCCCTCATCTCCGCGCTGTTCCCCTCCTGCTGGGACCGTCCGTGTCCGTGACAATCAGGCAGGGCCAGGGCAGCAGAGCGGCCGGTAGCCGCCGCCATCAGCAGGCTTAGGCAGCGCTGCGTCACAGCTTTGGAGGAGACAGGAGAGGCCGCAGAGCTCGGAGTCGTCGGACTCGGAGGCCGGGCCCGGCGGCAACATGGGTGGCACGTGGCAGCAGAACTGGCGTGCGGTGCACACAGCCTAATGGGGGGCGGTCGCGGGTCCCAGAACACAGTCCGGGCAGACTCAGTCTCAGCGGAGGGCCACTCACCGTGTGTGCAGTGCAGGCACGGGTCCGAGGCAGGGTCGGGCACCACAGGAGCAGCCGGACTTCACTGCAGAGTCTGCACTGCAGCCTGCACTCTCCTCTCCACAGTCACACTTCCTCTTTATGTCTGGTGCCGGCCCTCCACTTCCTGCCGCCTGAGGAACCCGCCTCATGGGTGGGCTGGCCCTGTGCCAGGGAGATCTGCAGCAGTTTTTTACAATCACTCATCTCCCTGGCTCCAGTGCTGCAGTTATGCCTCCATCCTCCGGGTGGTGCTGCAACTCTAAAGTGAAATTGCCAGCTGGCGTCATGACGACAGCCGGCGATCTCACCAGCAGGAAGCAGAGCCCCGGAGGAGAGGAAGAAGAATGGCGGCCCACGTCGGGATCCCTGGGGAGGTATGTAAAAACGCCTGCTGCATGCATTGCTCTGCACACAGCCTTTGGCGTCTACCCCGCGCAGAGGTCGGGATTACCGCTCTGAGCTGTGATTTTCCGCCCAGACCCTAGCTCGGGATTACCGCCAAGGAGGTTAAGGACTAGAGCAATTTTGATGTTTTAGCTATGTTCCTATTCAGTCAGCAATAACTTTATCACTTCTTAAGACTCCAAAGTAAGAAATATATAATTTTTTTTCTTGGGGTGGAAGCTTTTCTCCCAAGAACAATTTTATTTTCTATACTTTTGAATGCAAACAAAAAAGAAGAAAAAAATGTGTGATTTCTCAGTTTTTACCAATGATAGTTTTTTTTGTGGGGCTATCCTTCCCATTTATCACAAAGCTTAGATTATGTTTTTAGATCATGAGTTTTTGATACAGTGTGTACTTTTCACCTTGAACTGAGATGGTAATTAAACAACATTCAATGGTAAAAATTAGGAAGAAAGGGTTAAAGTCATTGGGAACCGTAAGTGAAAAAAAAAGCCAGTTACTTACCTATGGAGACGGAAGGTTCTGGGTCCTATAGAGCCAGTGCCCTCGATGCAGCGCTGTCCCTGGGAGCAGTATGTTAGTGATTTGGTCAAACACTGCTCTCTCTGCTGCCGAAGGAGGCTTTGGAAAGTCTTTGGGAGCCCGAGTGTTCCCGAAGATGGGCCGCTCCACACTGCGCACACCCAAGCGCCCTCTCTTGCACACTCGCTTGTGCACAGAATGGAGCCATCTGTCTTTGGGAGGACTCGGCTCCACGAAGTCCCCCGCGGTGGGGTATTCAAACCCGGAAGCCAGCGCTGCACAGAGGGCACCGGGAGAGGAGAGGGAAGGCTTAATAGGACCCACAGCCAGGGGTGCAGCTAAGGTTTTTGTGGCCCCAAGCGGACTGTAGGAAGTGGCCTTATTCTGCCGCGGCAAAAAATGGGTGTGGCTATCCCGCATAAGTGGGAGTGGCCATGACATGTGGGTGGAGCTGGAGGGTGGATTGGGGCGGGGCTGTTTGCGGGGAAAATGGATGTGGGGGTGATTGAGGCGCGCGCAGTGCGCCGCGCCGAAAGTTGGATTTGGCCATGACATTGTATGGGCGGAGCTTAACCGTAGCACAGCAAATATAGCCAACTATGACCATTAAATAATAAATGCAGCAACAGTTACCCCAGACACTAGAAAATAAAAACGCAATTTGTGCAACATTTCAGCAGAAAACAAACGCAATTTGTGCAACATTTCAGCAGAAATGAAACGCAATTTGGGACACATTTCAGCAGAAATCAAACGCAATTGGGGCACATTTTCAGCAGAAATCAAATGAAATTAGGGCACATTTTCAGCAGAAATCAAACGCAATTTGGGCACATTTTCAGCAGAAATCAAACGCAATTTGGGCCACATTTCAGCAGAAATCAAACGCAATTTGGGCACATTTTCAGCAGAAATCAAACGCAATTATGGCACATTTCCAGCAGAAATCAAACGCAATTAGGGCCACATTTCAGCAGTAATCAAATGCAATTTGGGCACATTTTCAGCAGAAATCAAACGCAATTAGGGCACATTTTCAGCAGAAATCAAATGCAATTAGGGCACATTTTCAGCAGAAATCAAACACAATTAGGGAACAGTTCAGCAGAAATCAAACGCAATTAGGGCACATTTTCAGCAGAAATCAAATGCAATTAGGGCACATTTTCAGCAGAAATCAAACACAATTAGGGAACAGTTCAGCAGAAATCAAACGCAATTATGGCACATTTTCAGCAGAAATCAAACGCAATTAGGGCCACATTTCAGCAGTAATCAAATGCAATTTGGGCACATTTTCAGCAGAAATCAAACGCAATTAGGGCACATTTTCAGCAGAAATCAAATGCAATTAGGGCACATTTTCAGCAGAAATCAAACACAATTAGGGAACAGTTCAGCAGAAATCAAACGCAATTAGGGCACAGTTCAGCAGAAATCAAACACAATTAGGGCACAGTTCAGCAGAAATCAAACACAATTAGGGAACAGTTCAGCAGATATCAAACGCAATTAGGGCACATTTTCAGAGCTGCAAAAAGAAAAGAATTTACTCACCTGGCACTGGCAGAAGTCTTCTCTCCCCGTCTCCTCTCCTGGCCGGCTCCTCAGGCGCGCAGTTCCCACGGAGCTCCTTCCCTCCTCCAATCTCCCGCGCTGATTGAATCAGGGCTACGGGAAGATGGCCACCCGAAGCCCTGTACTGGAGGCATAGTCTCCAGAGCAGGACTTCGGCGGCGGCCATCTTCCCGTAGCCCTGCCCTACTCTGCTCTGCCAGCCCCGCGGGGCTGTGGGAAAACAGTGACGTCACGCCGACGTCACTGAGCCGCCGAGGCCCCTACGATCTTTAGGCCCCATGCGACCACTTGGTTCGCTTTATGCCTCGCGGCGCCCCTGCCCACAGCCTTCCCTCACCATAGGTATGAAGGCTTTTTTTTAATTCACAACTCCCATTGACTTTAATGAGGAAGGTTACCAAATACATTTATTTTGTAAAGGGTGTGCTCTTAAAAGTGGGCTTGGTTAAACAGTATATTTTAATGTAATAATTTTTACTGCATCCCATTTATTATGGTTTCCCTATTACATTTCCCCATTCAACCTGTGATCCCTGACCCTTATATATATATCTTCCTGGTAATCTAGTGGTGTCTCATACGCTTCCCTGGTGGTCTAGTGGTCCTCCATATGCTTTTCTGGTGGATTATTGGTCCCCCATACATTTCCTGGTGGCCTAGGGCCCCCACCCCCTTTTGTTTCCATGGGGTTTTAGTGGTCCCCATACTTTTCCCTTGTGTTTTAGTGGTCCTCATACACTCTCCTGGTGTTAAGTGGTCCCACAAATATTTCCCTGGTGTCTAGTGGTCCACTTCATGTTTCCCTGGTATCTAGTGTTTCCCTATATGCTTATCTGATGTATAGTGGTCGCCTATACATTTCCCTGGTGTATATACGTTTCCCTGGTGTCTAATGGTCTTCATACATTTCCCTGTTGTTGTAGTGGTCCACATATGTTTTCCTGGTGTTTAATGGCCCCATATATTCCTTGGTGCCTAGTGGTACCCTGTATGTTTCCCTGGGGTCTAGTAGTCCCCTATATGTTTCCCTGGTGTCCAGTGAGCCCCTATATGTTTCCCTGGTGTCCAGTGGTCCCCTGTATGTTTCCCTGGTGTCCAGTGGTCCCCTATATGTTTCCCTGGTGTCCAGTGGTCCTCTATATGTTTCCCTGGTGTCTAGTTGCCCCGTATATGTTTTTCTGGTGTCTAGTGGTTCCTATATTTTTCCCTGGTGTCTAGATGTCTACCATATTTTTCCCTGACCCTGGTGTCTAGTGGGCCCCTTTATATTTTCCTTTAGTTTCCCTGGAAGCAGGGAAGCAGTGGTGTTACCCACCTCCTGTACTTCCAGCGATGAACAGCCCCCCTGCGCTCAGCACCACATCCAGCTTGATGTACCTCTGCTTCATTTGCTACACCAAACTGTGAGGATCCGCTCGGCTGCCTGCGCAGGCAGGCAGCCTTTTGACCACTGTTCAGGTCTGCATTCTGCAGGTCTCTGGAAGAGAGACGTTTTGTCAGTTTGGCAGCTTGCTGCTGAGGAATTTGCATACGTTTGTCATGCAGATTGCCTAGCCACATCCTTTGTAGGCTTGCTCTATATATACCATGTGATATCACAGATCTGGGCTGGTCATAAGGGTTAGTCCTGTGAAACACTCCTGTAGTGTCAGCCTTGCTCTTTGTTTAAGATTAGCTTAGAGTAATTCCTGGGACTGCACTAGGCAGGTTCCCTAGTGCAGTTAGGATTGCATATCTGTTTTGTTTGTCTGTTGCGATTGTCCTGTCCCTGCGGGAGTCGACAGGAGATCGTTCTGATCTTTGTTCTTGGAGTATAGCTGGAGCAGCGGTTGCTACCAGCTATCTCGTCTGCCTGTCTAGCTTGGACCGCACTAGCCTTGCGCTAGTGCTGTGGATCCTTCTGTTCTGTCTTCCTGGATCGCACTAGCTTCTTGCGCTAGTGCTGTGGATCCTATCTCTCACTTATTCCTGTTTTCGTGTATCTGTCTTGTCTGCTACGAACGCTTGCTTGAGGCTCGGTGAGGTAACCGTTAAGCAAGCGCTCGCGTCCTCTGTTTTATGTTTGTCTGTCGGTGGTTAGTTAGGCGTGCTTGTCTCTGTTGTGCTTAACACGCGGAGACCGCGCATAAACGCGTGCACTGTTGCGAATGAGTGAGGTGTTCGCGTTTAGTTAGCGTTTGTTATTTTCCTTATCTTCTCGTTGTATATTTGCTGTGCCTTTGCTACTCTCGTGCTCTGCTTTGCTGTAGCCTTGTGTCACCTCTGGCAATCGCCTCTCTCGCGATTGCGTTCCTACTTCATATCTGCTGTTGTGTATGCACCGTCGCGGGTTGGCGACTAGTTTGTTGCACACACATACAATCTGTCCCTTTGCTCAATCTCATTCGCAATCGCTTTTCAGGCGATTGCGTTCTCACTCAGTTTCCTTTGTTGTGTGTCCGCCGTTGCAGGTTGGCGGCTAGATTGGTGGACATACATACATTCCTCATCTGTGCTTATTCGGTCTGGTGTCGCTGTTAGCAACCGCCATCTCCGGCGATTGCCTTCTCACTTTATCTTCCTGGTTGTGTGTTCATCGTCGCAGGGTGGCGACTAGTTTGGTGAACACACATACCCTCTGTCGCTTTGATCTCTCTCTTTCAGGGTCTTGCCCTGCATTTCTTCCCTTCGTGCAATTCATGTCTGGCGTGTGTGGCAGGGCAGAGGAGCTGTTCCTCTGCACTCCACAGCTCCACCTGCCGACAGGAATTTCCCTCTACAGGTGCATTGCACCTTTTGCTGGGTTTCCTCAAATTATACGCTTGTGGAGGATTTCCGCAGTGTCAGCGCACACCCTGTGCGCTGATCACGGAGAGAATTCCACAACCGTTACAGTATGACCAGCCAAACCAAAATTCCCAGTGTAGAGGGAATTTCCAATTTCTACGATTTGGTCAAATATGGGTCCTGTGTCTTTAAGAGGTTTAAGATACTGGACTCTGAAACCAGAGATGAGTTCATATCAGAATGTTCCAGATTCTTGGCAAATCCTGAATTTCAGGCCACCAATATTTCCACTTGGAGTGGTCAGATTGCTTACAATCTTTTCCAAGGGGATCTGTTCGTGTGGGCTGATGAGTATGCCAGACACAAGAATCTGAGACATAACCCTCGCAGATTTCTGGCTCATGTCTTTTCTCGTAAGCTTGGAACTTGCATGCCAAGTTATTTCTATGAGTGTTTTCCTGCAGTGCATGATGCTGATCAGATTAGGTTATGCAACATTTCTGTGTCATTACCATATGTTAATGAATTGGTGCTTGCAGGCCAATCTGCTGATTTGGCTTGTCAGCCAAAAGATTCATTGCCCATAGCAACCACAAATAAAGAGGTTATTTCTGTCAAGTCTGAAATGTGCAAAACCATTCAGCATGATAATGATGTTTACAATGATGTTACTCAGTCTCCGGGTTTTTTGCCCCAATCCAAAGCTTATGTGGATTCTATTATAGGTAGGATCGCACACTATATTAAAGCAGTTAAAAAATCTGTTCTTGTTCCTGAACTCCACCCATATGGAGATTATCTGGATACTGGCTTGTTTGAACCTCCATTTGCCTCATGGGACATTGGGGCCTTGATGGAGGAATTTGATTTTGATTGGAAAGCCTTTTGCGATTTTTACATCGCAAAAAGCGAAGATGTCTTGAATGATTGTCTCGATTCTATGTAACTTTTGATTGATTCCGATGAATGTGACGAGGGTGATGTGGATCTGGTGATTTATGTATGGCAGACGATTTTGGATGAGTTGCACACACACCAATCAATTGATTCCAATAAAGAGACATCGTTGTCGGATGATTGTTCCTGCCTTTCTGGGGTAAAGCATGTGAGTCTTGACATTGTGCGATCTGAAATGAGTGGGTGTGCCACTGTGGTTGATTCCTGTGCGAATCCTGGAGGATTCTCTCCTGACTGCGTGCAGTTTGAATCTGTGCGATCTGATGCCTGTTTCTCGGATGTTCCTGCAGATTGTGATCGGCATGGATGTGCCAGTTTTCTCAAGGATGTGTGGGACCCCTTGTCATTTAGAGACAAATCTTTAAGATCTTCCATCTGTGATCCTGCTATGGGGAAAATTCCTAAATTATACAGCATCAAAAGTAAAATTAATATGTCTAATAAAGTTTTTCCTGATGTTGTCGCTATTTCTCACCCTGTTCACACCTGTAAGGGCCCGTTGCCTGGTGACAGTTGCTCCAGTGTTTCTGTCCTGAACGCCTTACAGTCTGCCCCGCAGATCGCGGAGGTTTGCGCTATGGAAGTGTCAGTTTCCCAACCTAAAGCGATTTTTGATTCGCAAGTTTTGCGTTCTGACTCCTCGGATTTGACATTGTTAGCCGAATCTAAGAGATAGACAGCGCTTCGGTTTTGCGAATCTGATGCTGAAGCTTCTTTGCTTTGCCCAGAGAAGCTTTCTCTGAATCTGCCCTGTACCATGAATGAAAACATGATCTCCACTCGCACTGACATTTGTGAGTCCCTTTCTTGTTCTGAGGAAAATGCTGATTCTGCACCCTGTACTCTGGATGAGTTAATATGGCCTTGTTTAGAGTCTTCTGCAGTGTCCCTAGAGGCTCGTCTAGGTATTGCTACTATACTCACCTGTTTTTCTGCAGTTTTGGAGTTGCAAGCTAGTTTGACTTCTACGCAGAATTCTGGGTGCAGTGAGATTAAAGTTAAGGAGTCAGTGTGTGTTCCAGTAAATATTCCTGTACATTCCGCTCATGATGATGAAATTCAGTCTCAGTTTATGGTGGAACCTTCCCTGGGACATCTGCCCTGTCCACAAAATAAAGTTCCAGTTTTGCCCTGTAACATGGATGGTTCCGAATTCTTCTCAGAAAACTTGAGAAATGATGTTCCTGAGGTCTTGTCTGATGTCCTGGAGACCTCCGAGTTCCTCCCGAAGGGTGCAGAACTTGTAGGAGATGTCTCCTGCCCCCAAGTCCTTCTGAGGTGTTGCCCACTTCAGTAGGCATTGCTGTTGTGCTGACTACCTTTGCAGCTCTAGTGGAGCTTCACTCATATGTAGTCAATGATGATATTATTGTCACAGAGATTTCTAGGTTTGAGTCCAAGCCTTCTTTTGAAAGTCCAGTGCTTGTGACCACTGCTCGTGATGATTCTCTGCCCGGTTCTGGTTTTGGTCTTGTCGTGACAGACTCTGAGGTTGGCAGTTCCTCGACGTGTTCTGAGGTTACCCTTGGGCTAGTGTACCCCGATGTGTTCTGTGACCCAGAAAGCCCAAGTGTGTCTCGGTTGCCAGCCTGCTCAGATGCTTCCTCGGTGGAAACCTGTTCTGATGTTGCCTGCCTGCCTGCATGCCCAGAGGTGGTCCCTGAAGGCCCTGTTCTTGATGCTTGTCCTAGTAATTCTGAATCCGGAATTGTCATTGGTTCCATAGGGGTTCTTGATAGTTCTCCATGTGAGCCTGGTGATCGTTCTGCCCTCCTAGGATCTCTGCGGAGCTTCAAAGTGTTCTGGGAGATCCTGGGAGAAATATTTCCTGGTACCTTGGATGAGATCAGCAGTGGGTGCTTTGTGGAAAGGGACACTTCGAATAGGTATTGTGGCAGGTTTGGTATTTTTGGATGGTCCTTGGAAGGTGGTGGGCATGGCTCGGTGGGTGTTGATGGCTTCTTCTCTGGCATTCACAGTCCTGATGGGTGTTGCACTGAGACTTGTGGTACTGATGGGCATGTTTCGGTGGCTTCTCCTTCCGATGAGGTCGGTTTCGGGTGGGCTGACTCTGGAATTGGGCCTTGTCGGGCTGTCCTGACCTTTATGATTCTTCAGTTAGAGTCTTTTGCAAATTTCAGGTTAGAGGCTCGTCTGGAATCCGACCCTAGAGGGGGGGGGGGGTACTGTGAGGATCCGCTCGGCTGCCTGCGCAGGCAGGCAGCCTTTTGACCACTGTTCAGGTCTGCATTCTGCAGGTCTCTGGAAGAGAGACCTTTTGTCAGTTTGGCAGCTTGCTGCTGAGGAATTTGCATACGTTTGTCATGCAGATTGCCTAGCCACATCCTTTGTAGGCTTGCTCTATATATACCATGTGATATCACAAATCTGGGCTGGTCATAAGGGTTAGTCCTGTGAAACACTCCTGTAGTGTCAGCCTTGCTCTTTGTTTAAGATTAGCTTAGAGTAATTCCTGGGACTGCACTAGGCAGGTTTCCTAGTGCAGTTAGGATTGCATATCTGTTTTGTTTGTCTGTTGCGATTGTCCTGTCCCTGCGGTGGTCGACAGGAGATCGTTCTGATCTTTGTTCTTGGAGTATAGCTGGAGCAGCGGTTGCTACCAGCTATCTTATCTGCCTGTCTAGCTTGGACCGCACTCGCCTTGCGCTAGTGCTGTGGATCCTTCTGTTCTGTCTTCCTGGATCGCACTAGCTTCTTGCGCTAGTGCTGTGGATCCTATCTCTCACTTATTCCTGTTTTCGTGTATCTGTCTTGTCTGCTACGAACGCTTGCTTGAGGCTCGGTGAGGTAACCGTTAAGCAAGCGCTCGCGTCCTCTGTTTTATGTTTGTCTGTCGGTGGTTAGTTAGGCGTGCTTGTCTCTGTTGTGCTTAACACGCGAAGACCGCGCATAAACGCGTGCACTGTTGTGAATGAGTGCGGTGTTCGCGTTTAGTTAGCGTTTGTTATTTTCCTTATCTTCTCGTTGTATATTTGCTGTGCCTTTGCTACTCTCATGCTCTGCCTTGCTGTAGCCTTGTGTCATCTCTGGCAATCGCCTCTCTCGCGATTGCGTTCCTACTTCATATCTGCTGTTGTGTATGCACCGTCGCGGGTTGGCGACTAGTTTGTTGCACACACATACAATCTGTCCCTTTGCTCAATCTCATTCGCAATCGCTTCTCAGGTGTTAAGCTTGGAGGTGTATTCCCCTCAGTCAGCATACAACGCATGAGCTGACGTGGAGGAGGTACACACACTAGCACAAGGAATCAGGATATCCCTAGTGTAGTGGAGGGGAGGACTGACTCCAATAGGAGATTGTGGTGCACAGAGCCGGTGCAGATCCGACAGCCACAAACAATACTTTCGTGATAACGTCTCAGCGCAAAGTAGCGCTGAGCGCATAAACCAGAACTGAGGAGAACAGGGCAGGTAGACAGAATGAACGCTTGCTTAACTAGCCACTACTTAGTGATAGCAAGCGTCCACAACAAGACAAACTGGAATGAGGCAGCCAATGCGTTTGCAGCGATGGCGTGCCTCACAAAGATAGGACAGGATAGTCAGGAAATAGCAGGATCAAGATAGATGAACGTAACACAGACAAATATACAATAAGTATGTTTTCCTAGCGTATTACAATTACAGCTATCAATGAAACTATTTGTAACGTCTGACTAACATATGTATATATCGGCAATGAACCGATATATGACATAAGCAGGAACACTGACTAGCACTGGAGCAATACAGGGAACAGGACTCAGAAGGATTCGCTATCTCTTCGCAGAGATGAACGCAATCCACAAACGGTAACAGGACAGGATTCAGAAGGATTCGTTATCTCCTCGCAGAGATGAACGCAATCCACAAACAGGACCAGGAGCAGGATACTAAGTCAGCACGGGTGATCACGATACGCGCAAACTACCAAAACGTGCTGGAAAACTGACTAACTGAACACAGGATATAAACAGTTCGTGTACGTATATATCAGCGACACTGATGTATCAACGTAACACGAATACAAGAAAAATAACAAAATGTGCAAGTATGCGTATATATTGGCGATGAACAAATATATGACACAAGACCAGCAAAGTAACAACTTCTAGAAACAAGAGCAGAACTAGGAGGACTCGCTGACCCCTTCGCAGGAGTCAGCGCAGTCCACACGGACTAGGAACGAGGTGGGGCACGAGCAGAGTAACAGACAGAATCTGAGACTATGGTAGCCCATGAAGCATTGCAGGAAGCAGTTCTTTATACTGAGGTCATCCAATGGGAGCAGACCTGCAGATTCCCACACAAGTGAATGGTAATTAATCACAGGCTGACAGCAGGAAAAGGCAGACAATGATATGCAGCCTGCATGAAAGGGATTGCCACCCCATTGCAGCAGACAATGTTTGTTTACACAAAAGCATATTAAACTGTCATTAACTTCAGAGCGACTGCAGATAGAGTCAGCAACTAGTTTGAGTGCAAACCAAACTATGCAAGCAAATACATGTAATGACATCAGAAACTGCTTGTCTTCAATCAAACTGCAGCCAACAATACATGCTGCAGACATGATCATAACATTACCCCCCCCCCCCCCTTAAAAGCGGATACCAGACGCTTTTCAAAACTGAAATTCCCAACAAAACAATCTGACTGATAATTCATGATGACCGGGACAGCCCGGCAAGACCAAATTCCAGAATCAGTCCCCACAAGACTGGACCCATCAGAACCAGAACCTACAGAACCATGCCCGTCAGCACTACAAGCCTCAGTGTGATACCCATCAGAACCACGACTTCCAGAAAAAAGCCCCCAGAAACTCTCTGAGCAATACCCACCGCCTTCCAGGGACTGTCCAAAAACGCCAAAGCCTTTGCAATGCCCACCGGAACTGTCCTTACCAAACACAAAACCCACTGTTGAACCAGTCCAAGGTACCAGGACAAGTTTCCTCAGAGATCTCCCAGAACACTTGGAAGCTCCAAAGAGATCCCCACAGGTCAGAACGCCCCTTAGGCTCACATGGAGAACTATCAAGAACGCCTATGGAACCCAGGGCAACTCTAGAGTCAGGGTCACAAGGACAAATATCAAGATCAGGGCTTTTAGGGACCAGAACCATCTCCGGGCATGCAGGCCAACCGGCAACATCAGAACATGTCTCCATTAGGGAAGCATGTGAGCATGCTAACACAGACACACTTGGGCACTCTGGCATACGAAGCACATCTGGGCACACCGGCACAAGAGAGACTTCTGGGCATGTCAAGGAACTGCGAACCTCAAAGTCAGGCAAGATAGGACCGAAACCAGGACTGGACAAAAAATCATCATGACTAGACTTCACAGTTACTGGATTCTCACTAAAAAATGCAGGATCAGACTTAGATGTCTCTGTTCCAGCAAGGTTATTAACAAATCATGTTCAGGGGCATTTACAAGACAGGACAAATCTTCTGATGTATGCACCGAACTAGACAGGGTTCCCATAACTTCTTCTGGACTAGACAGAGACTCATCAAATACACTGGATTGGAGCTCATGAAGGGCTGCAAAACAAGTCAGTATTGCAGCAATCCCCACTGAACTAGGCAAAACTGAGGAACTCACTGGACAGGAAGGGGACTCTGGAACTTCTGCCACACCGGCCAGAGAACCAGAATTTTCCAGGATACAGGGCTGGGTTTCAGAAACACTCATTAACCCGGACTGAAATTCTGAGATTTCTATTACTTTTTCCAGCGAGTCAGAATTATCCATGTTACAGGGCAATACTTCTGAAACATTCAGAGGACAGGGCTGAAGTTCCCTGACTACTGTGATATCAGAGAGGGACTCAACATCTTTAACTAAATCAGACTGTGTACGGGGCAAGGTATCAAAAACGCTTGCTGACAAAGACAATGTTTCAATAGCTTCTGCTTCACTGGGCAGAGATTCATCAAGTTTTATTAGAGCAGACTGTAATTCCAAAACAGCTGCTAAACAAGTGAATACTACTGCAACACCCACTGAAGTAAGCAGTGTCTCAGACTCCTCTACTAGAGGATCTGAAATATCCAAAGTACTGGGTGAAGCATAAGACTCTGCGACCACAGCTTCACTGGACAGGATCACTGAACAGGCCATATCGCAGGGCAAAACCATGGAAGCACCTGCTGGACAGCATAATGATTCTGTGACCTGAGCTTCATTGGGAAGATCTACTGCACAATTCATGGTACAGGGCAAATTTACTGGAACATTTTCTGAACAAGGTAATAATTCTACGATTTCAGGTTCACATAGCAGATGCTCTGAGCTATTCACGAAACTAGAGCGAGGTGTAGAGACAGGAAGATCAAGACACAATGTTTGTGCATCTAAATCACTATTCAATTGTAAAATTGGGAAATTCAGATGCTGGGGTTCTGAGGTTTCTAGACAGGATTGCTGGGACTCAGAAACTAATGTAGTGCATCTATTGGCATCTGCTGGATCAGACAGGAGTTGAACTTTATTAACACAGGTAAATTCTACAGAAGTGTTTGCAGAGGCAGGCAAAGATTTTCTAATGTCTGTTTCACTGAACAAAGACTCATGAGTACTGGCTAGGCTGGACTCAGAAGTCAGCAGGACCTCTGGGTCCTCTGCTGAGAAATTTGTGCAGGGCAAGGTTAAGGAAGTATTAGTAATTTCTGTCTTACTGGGAAGTAACACTGAGTTATCCATGGTACAGGGTGGAATTACAGGAACTTCAATTTCACACAACAGGAGCTCTGAATCACTCGCTGAATCAGCCAAAGGTGCTGAAGCAGGCGAGTCCTCAGGAACTGAGGAAGTGGAACAATCTCCAATTGACAGTGTGTCTTCCCTGGTATCAACTGATTGAATCGCATAAAAATCGTCCAAAATCATTCTCCACACATCGATCAATGGAGCCACAAAGTCATACCCACACACACCAGTCTTTATTAGGTTATAAGCCGACTTAATGCATGCATTCAATACTAATTCACTTTTTGCACTGTAAAACTGACAAAATGAACTTGCATCTTTCTTCCATTCATAGACCAGGGCTTCCATCTCTCCTTTCTCAAATGGAGGATCCCATGCATATTTAACAGCTGAGCATTCAGGTTGATCACAGTTTGCAAATGTGTTTGTGGCAGAAACATACATTGGGTTATTTAGCAGGCAATTGGCCGATTTCTTATTCCTAAGGATCTCCAATACCTGTAGCAAGTGTTGAACTGTAGTGTATGCAAATTTCCCTTGCTGCACGAATAAATTGATCTGTTCAATACTCTGTAATATATCTTCATAATCATATTCAGATAATTCATTTAAACAAGAACTCTTATTTTCCCTGGCTAGCAATGAAAGTTCATTAGTAGTTTCACAGGTCCATTTGACTCCCCTGAATGGTGACTGAATTTCATTATCTGCTAATGGCGGAGTCTCATTACAGATCTGATGCGCAGTCGCTAAGGGCAACGACTCCGCTGATTGTAACGCTTTTCTTTTGGAGCGTTTACGTTTGGATTTAGACCCAGCTGCCTTAGGTGATTTATTCAAAGCAGAAGAAAAGTTATCAGAACAATTATCTGCTTGCTGATTATCTTTGTAAGCAGTAGAAGGAGCAGCTGATTGACAAGCTGCCAGGAGCTTATCAAAAGGGCTAGGCAAATCGGTTTTGCGCAGCCAGTTATGGATCACAAACGCTAGAAATTCCAGTGGTCTCTTTCTCAAATTGGTATGATCCAAGACATCGTACGCCCACTGGAACAAATGTCCCTTAAACAAAACATAAATTAGCTGGGGGGCCCACGTTGAAACAGGAGTAGCCTGGAGCTCAGGATTGGCCAGAAACCTGGTACATTCAGAAAAAAACTCATTTTCTGTTTCAGAATTAAGTTTCTCAAATTTCTTAAAGGAACAGGAACCATAACAAACAGTGTCATTTTTGCTGGACACCCCCCCCCCCCCCACAATGGGGATTGGTTCTGGGGCTACCATAAAGTTAAGCTTGGAGGTGTATTCCCCTCAGTCAGCATACAACGCATGAGCTGACGTGGAGGAGGTACACACACTAGCACAAGGAATCAGGATATCCCTAGTGTAGTGGAGGGGAGGACTGACTCCAATAGGAGATTGTGGTGCACAGAGCCGGTGCAGATCCGACAGCCACAAACAATACTTTCGTGATAACGTCTCAGCGCAAAGTAGCGCTGAGCGCATAAACCAGAACTGAGGAGAACAGGGCAGGTAGACAGAATGAGCGCTTGCTTAACTAGCCACTACTTAGTGATAGCAAGCGTCCACAACAAGACAAACTGGAATGAGGCAGCCAATGCGTTTGCAGCGATGGCGTGCCTCACAAAAACAGGACAGGATAGTCAGGAAATAGCAGGATCAAGATAGATGAACGTAACACAGACAAATATACAATAAGTATGTTTTCCTAGCGTATTACAATTACAGCTATCAATGAAACTATTTGTAACGTCTGACTAACATATGTATATATCGGCAATGAACCGATATATGACATAAGCAGGAACACTGACTAGCACTGGAGCAATACAGGGAACAGGACTCAGAAGGATTCGCTATCTCTTCGCAGAGATGAACGCAATCCACAAACGGTAACAGGACAGGATTCAGAAGGATTCGTTATCTCCTCGCAGAGATGAACGCAATCCACAAACAGGACCAGGATACTAAGTCAGCACGGGTGATCACGATACGCGCAAACTACCAAAACGTGCTGGAAAACGAACTAACTGAACACAGGATATAAACAGTTCGTGTACGTATATATCAGCGACACTGATGTATCAACGTAACACGAATACAAGAAAAATAACAAAATGTGCAAGTATGCGTATATATTAGCGATGAACCAATATATGACACAAGACCAGCAAAGTAACAACTTCTAGAAACAAGAGCAGAACTAGGAGGACTCGCTGACCCCTTCGCAGGAGTCAGCGCAGTCCACACGGACTAGGAACGAGGTGGGGCACGAGCAGAGTAACAGACAGAATCTGAGACTATGGTAGCCCATGAAGCATTGCAGGAAGCAGTTCTTTATACTGAGGTCATCCAATGGGAGCAGACCTGCAGATTCCCACACAAGTGAATGGTAATTAATCACAGGCTGACAGCAGGAAAAGGCAGACAATGATATGCAGCCTGCATCAAAGGGATTGCCACCCCATTGCAGCAGACAATGTTTGTTTACACAAAAGCATATTAAACTGTCATTAACTTCAGAGCGACTGCAGATAGAGTCAACAACTAGTTTGAGTGCAAACCAAACTATGCAAGCAAATACATGTAATGACATCAAAAACTGCTTGTCTTCAATCAAACTGCAGCCAACAATACATGCTGCAGACATGATCATAACATCAGGCGATTGCGTTCTCACTCAGTTTCCTTTGTTGTGTGTCCGCCGTTGCAGGTTGGCGGCTAGATTGGTGGACATACATACATTCCTCATCTGTGCTTATTCGGTCTGGTGTCGCTGTTAGCAACCGCCATCTCCGGCGATTGCCTTCTCACTTTATCTTCCTGGTTGTGTGTTCATCGTCGCAAGGTGGCGACTAGTTTGGTGAACACACATACCCTCTGTCGCTTTGATCTCTCTCTTTCAGGGTTATCTTGCCCTGCGTATCTTCCCTTCGTGCAATTCCTGTCTGGCGTGTGTGGCAGGGCAGAGGAGCTGTTCCTCTGCACTCCACAGCTCCACCTGCCGACAGGAATTTCCCTCTACAGGTGCATTGCACCTTTTGCTGGGTTCCCTCAAATGATACGCTTGTGGAGGATTTCCGCAGTGTCAGCGCACGCCCTGTGCGCTGATCACGGAGAGATCTCCACAACCGTTACACAAACCCTTTGACTGTGTGGATCACAATAAATTCTGGCAAGCTCTTACAGAGATGGGAGTACCGGACCACCTAACATGTCTTCGGAAGAACCAGGTCAAAAAGAAACTGTGAGAAGTGAACATAGATTCAACACACACAAGCAATAGAACACAGCAGTACATGCATCCTGCTACATTTAAGTGGTCAGCAGGTGCTCGTCAGCCAATCAGGATGCACTGTCATACACCCTTTACCTGCCATACCACATCTAGCAGCCATTAGCATTCAGATGGGAGGCTTCAGTTGGACGCCATCGCAAGATTGCGTCGCTAGCAGGACCACCCCGTGCAGGCATCCCTCCCACAGGGGTCCCTCCCTAACCGCTCACCTGTCCGCCATGTCCTAGAGCTGAAAGAAAACGTTTAAAAACACACGATTGATTCGCACGATGGCCAGGGGCCCCGGACCTCTCTCACTGGCCGGGGCCCCAAGGCCAATATGCGATACCTGGAGGGGAGTGCAGGCGGGCCTGGACCTCTCACACCCAGGCTCTGGACCTCTCACATCCAGAAAACCCACCAACACTGCCTCCATACTGAATGCTAAATTCAACACACACAAGCAATAGAACACAGCAGTACATGCATCCAGCTACATTTAAGTGGTCAGCAGGTGCTCGTCAGCCAATCAGGATGTACTGTCATATACCCTTTACCTGCCATACCACATCTAGCAGCCATTAGCATTCAGGTGGGAGGCTTCAGTTGGACGCCATCGCAAGATTGCGTCGCTAGCAGGACTGCCCCGTGCAGGCATCCCTCCCACAGGGGTCCCTCCCTAACCGCTCACCTGCCCGCCATGTCCTAGAGCTGAAAGAAAACGTTTAAAAACACACGACTGGTCGGAGAATTGACTTGGCTGAGTGCAGCCCAACAACATTGTTCTTCAACTCACTCCGCCAAATACGTTGTGTGTTGTCTGTTGGCCCTCCTCCCCACTGCATAGCAACAGAATGAGTAACTAGACCACAGGCTAGCAGCGCGTCTGTGCAGCCTCAGCCCCAAACTGCTGCCCAAGGTATTTAGTCCTGTAATAAATATTTGTTGGATGCTATGGGCAACAACACAACACCTTTGTTCGGCACCATATCACAGAACTTGTGATAACTTGACACTCGTCACAGCAGCAGCAAAGGAGATAGAACTGATTAGACATCTTCAAAGTGTAAGGAGTTTATTCGGAAAAACAGATCTACAGGTGTGAAAGAAAGGGGGAGAACCGAGAGCCCAATATGGTGTAGTATGTTAATGAGGTGATGTCTGATGCAAACACACACAATGGTTATACTCACAAGGACGGGTCGCCTCCAAGGCAACCACTGGATAAGCAGGCGGGGAGAATTGTAACCTGACCCCGCTCAGGGTTAAGAAGTCGCTCTCTGTAGATAGAAGAAAATGGGGATACACCCCTCCACCAAGGGTGGACTAAACAGTTATGTGGTATAACAACAGAGGCACCAAGTAGAGTAAAATTAGTTAAAATTGTTAAAAAGGGGGAAGTGGGTGGACTCACCTCCCTTCTGAAAAAATGGCCAGACAACGGGCAGGTTACTTCAAGTTTAAAGTAACATTTATTATGAGCTCCAAAAGTGCAACGCGTTTCACGGGTAACAGTCCCGCTTCTTCAGGCAAACAATTTTTGGAGGGAGCAAAGTCGGGTCAAGAGCCAGATATAGCGCCTCTGTGCTAACTTGACACTCGTCACAGCAGCAGCAAAGGAGATAGAACTGATTAGACATCTTCAAAGTGTAAGGAGTTTATTCGGAAAAACAGATCTACAGGTGTGTTCATCAGCAATCTTCGTTACATGTTTGTTACCTCAGCGAAGCAATCAATCTGTAGTAAGTCATCTTAAGCATTTCATGCTCTTGGTCCATTCCTTGTGAATAGACCAGGCCTTCTCTTCCAAACATCTATGGTACGTTGCGCTAAGACAGGACTTAGCCTATATACAGCATAGAGATAAATGACAGGAAGTTACAAGAAGTTAGAAAGTGAATAGAAGTAGAAAGTAACTAGAAGAAACTGGTAGCCCTTATCGAATAGATTCAGGAGGTCCCGGTGCTGGAATAGCCAGCTTGAGGGGGATGGGGAGGCTTCCCTCTACTATGTTATCTGGGTTTTTTTTTTGCTTTTTAACCTTTTAGCAGCCCTGCCCGAGTTATCTCATGTTTAATATCTTAGGGCAGGGCTTCTGCAGCCAGCAATACTCGGGATGCTTCCCCCATCCTAATGCTGAGCTGCGCAGGGAGCACTTGAGACTTACCTCATCCAGGCGCAGGATCGGCCTTCCTTTTCCAGTGCCGAGCGACAGGTTAAATCACCTGGCATGACATATGATCAGGACCTGAAACAGGATGTCAGCCTAACAGCGCAGCCCCGTGGTGGAAGAGAAGGACTGATCCTGCAGCCAGGTCATGTAAATATCAGCGCTCCCTGCCCCACTCTGCACTAGGCTGGGGGAGGCACACTACCAGGCTGGGAAAGGGGGAGCGGGGGAAAGATAGCAAAATAAAATAAAATAAAAAATACAGGTAGTTAAAGTAACAGGGACACTTCAAGTGACCATAAATTATACAATATTTTTTAGATTTTGGGAGTTGAATCGATTACAAGGAATAATAATCTGTACATAGATAAAATCAAGTTAAAGAGGAACTCCAGTCTAAAAAAACATACTGTCATTAAGTTACATTAGTTCTGTTAATTAAAATAGATAGGTAATATAATCTTTTACCCACACTGTTTTAAAAGAACAGGCAAATGTTTGATTTCATGATGGCAGACATCTTTTTTGGTTGAAAGGAGGTGACAGGGAGCATGAGACACAGTTCCAACTGTCCTGTTTCCATAGCACCTCTCCCAGTTGCTAGGCAACATGCATAACAACATAGGAAATCCCATCATGCTCTGCACAGCATCAGGGAAAAAAAGCCCGGGCTTTTTTTCTTTGATGGGTGGAGCTTAGGTAAAAATGCAGCTAAAAATGATGCTTTGGTAAGAAAAACAAAGTTCTGATGCTGTGAAACTGTTAAAGAAACACCAAGCCTTTTCAGTGCTGCTGAGTAGATTTTTAGTCCGGAGGTTCACTTTAAACAGGTGCAAGTCATGGAATATGTGGTTTCTATATTTATAAGTGTGTGAATAGGGATCATGAGAGAACTTATACTTGCCTGAAAAAGACAATCTTTACAATATTAATGACAAATTTCAAATATTAGTATCATTCATAAAAATATATTTTATTTTATTATATATGCACTATTTTATCATTCTTGATTGCATAAATCATTTACATACAGGACATAAAGTTTACAAAACCCTAATTTATCATTCAATCATTTACACTTACACTTTAAATATACTTATATTCTGTAAACCTATTGTACACTATGAAATGGAAGGAGAAACACAGTACCTGGCACCAAACGCAGCAGGGCAGACACACCGGAGATGGGAATCAGAGCGTGCACATCCGAAGTGTAGTTGCAATCCAATGGAGTAGAAGAAAAAGATTGAGGCACCGCTTCTTTAAAATCCCTTTATTCCGGTGTGGGAAATAGCAGGTACATAGCAGTGGGGGTATCAGATGCCTGACAGCTGTTTCGCTGGCTTAACCACATAACGACCGCCCCCAGCCGATGGGCGGCGGCAAAGTCTGGGCCCAAACGACCGCAATACGCCCATCGGCGGGGGCGGCTGCGGGAGTGGCTATGCGGCGATCGCGTCATTCGTGACGCGATCAGCCGCCGGGGACTGGCTCCGCCCCCCGTTCGCCGTAACCCGCCGGCCGTTCGGAAGCGCCGGCGGGTTACTGGCATCCGGATCGCCGCTGCAACAGTGTATAATAGGCTTTGTAATGTATACAAAGCCTATTATACTGGCTGCCTCCTGCCCTGGTGGTCCCAGTGTCCGAGGGACCACCAGGGCAGGCTGCAGCCACCCTAGTCTGCACCAAACACACTGATTTTCCCCCCCCCTGCCCCCTGATCGCCCACAGCACCCCTCAGACCCCCCCCTGCCCACCCCCCAGACCACTGTTTGCACCCAGTCACCCTCCTAATCACCCATCAATCACTCCCTGTCACTATCTGTCAACGCTATTTTTTTTTTAAGTCCCTAATCTGCCCCCTACTCCCTCCTGATCACCCCCCCACCCCTCAGATTCTCCCCAGACCCCCCCCAGACCCCCCCCCCCCCGTGTACTGTATGCATCTATCCCCCCTGATCACCTGTCAATCACCTGTCAATCACCTGTCAATCACCTGTCAATCACCCGTCAATCACCCCCTGTCACTGCCACCCATCAATCAGCCCCTGATCTGCCCCTTGCGGGCAATCTGATCACCCCCCCACACCAATAGATCGCCCGCAGATCCGACATCAGATCACCTCCCAAATCCATTGTTTACATCTATTCTCTCCTCTAAACACCCACTAATTACCCATCAATCACCCCCTATCACCACCTGTCACTGTTACCCATCAGATTAGACCCTAATCTGCCCCTTGCGGGCACCCAATCACCTGCCCACACGCTCAGATTGCCCTCAGACCCCCCCCTTATCAATTCGCCCGTGCAATATTTACATCTGTTCTCCCCTGTAATAACCCACTGATTACCTGTCAATCACCCATCAATCACCCCCTGTCACTGCCACCCATCAATCACCCCCTGTCACTGCCACCCATCAATCAGCCCCTAACCTGCCCCTTGCGGGCAATCTGATCACCCACCCACACCAATAGATCGCCCGCAGATCCGACATCAGATCACCTCCCAAATCCATTGTTTACATCTATTCTCTCCTCTAAACACCCACTAATTACCCATCAATCACCCCCTATCACCACCTGTCACTGTTACCCATCAGATTAGACCCTAATCTGCCCCTTGCGGGCACCCAATCACCCGCCCACACCTCAGAACGCCCTCAGACCCCAGCCCTGATCACCTCGCCAGTGCATTGCTTGCATCTATTTCCCCCCTCTAATCACACCTTGAGACACCCATCAATCACCTCCTGTCACCCCCTAGCACACCTACCCATCAGATCAGGCCCTAATTTGCCCCGTGTGGGCTCCTGATCACTCGGCCAAACCCTCAGATCCCCCTCAGACCCCCTTCCGATCACCTCCCCAGTGCATTGATTGCATCTATTTTCCCCTCTAACCGCCCCCTGAGACACCCATCAATCACCTCCTGTCACCCCCCTAGCACTCCTATCCATCAGATCAGGCCCAATACATCCTGTCATCTAAGAGGCCACCCTGCTTATGACCGATTCCACAAAATTTGCCCCCTCATAGACCACCTGTCATCAAAATTTGCAGATGCTTATACCCCTGAACAGTCATTTTGAGAAATTTGGTTTCCAGACTACTCACAGTTTTGGGCCCGTAAAATGCCAGGGCAGTATAGGAACCCCACAAGTGACCCCATTTTAGAAAGAAGACACCCCAAGGTATTCTGTTAGGTGTATGATGAGTTCATAGAATATTTTATTTTTTGTCAAAAGTTAGCGGAAATTGGATTGTTATTGTTTTTTTCACAAAGTGTCATTTTTCACTAACTTGTGAGAAAAAATAAAATCTTCTATGAACTCACCATACCCCTAACGGAATACCTTGGGGTGTCTTCTTTCTAAAATGGGGTCACTTGTGGGGTTCCTATACTGCCCTGGCATTTTAGGGGCCCTAAACCGTGAGGAGTAGTCTAGAAAACAAATGCCTCAAAATGACCTGTGAATAGGACGTTGGGCCCCTTAGCGCACCTAGGCTGCAAAAAAGTGTCACACATGTGGTATCGCCATACTCAGGAGAAGTAGTATAATGTGTTTTGTGGTGTATTTTTACACATACCCATGCTGGGTGGGAGAAATCTCTCTGTAAATGGACAATTGTGTGTAAAAAAAATCAAAAATGTGTCATTTACAGAGATATTTCTCCCACCCAGCATGGTTATATGTAAAAATACACCACAAAACACATTATACTACTTCTTCTGAGTACGGCGATACCACATGTGTGACACTTTTTTGCAGCCTAACTGTGCTAAGGGGCCCAAAGTCCAATGAGTACCTTTAGGATTTCACAGGTCATTTTGAGACATTTGGGTTCAAGACTACTCCTCACGGTTTAGGGCCCCTAAAATGCCAGGGCAGTATAGGAACCCCACAAGTGACCCCATTTTAGAAAGAAGACACCCCAAGGTATTCTTTTAGGTGTATGATGAGTTCATAGAAGATTTTATTTTTTGTCACAAGTTAGCGGAAATTGATATGTATTGTTTTTTTTTTCACAAAGTGTCATTTTCCGCTAACTTGTGACAAAAAAAAAATCTTCTATGAACTCACCATACTCCTAACAGAATACCTTGGGGTGTCTTCTTTCTAAAATGGGGTCACTTGTGGGGTTCCTATACTGCCCTGGCATTTTAGGGGCCCTAAACCGTGAGGAGTAGTCTAGAATCCAAATGCCTCAAAATGACCTGTGAATAGGACGTTAGGCCCCTTAGCGCACCTAGGTTGCAAAAAAGTGTCACACATGTGGTATCGCCGTACTCAGAAGAAGTAGTATAATGTGTTTTGGGGTGTATTTTTATACATACCCATGCTGGGTGGGAGAAATCTCTCTGTAAATGGACAATTGTGTGTAAAAAAAATCAAATAATTGTCATTTACAGAGATATTTCTCCCACCCAGCATGGGTATGTGTAAAAATACACCCCAAAACACATTATACTACTTCTCCTGAGTACGGCGGTACCACATGTGTGGCACTTTTTTGCACCCTAAGTGCGCTAAGGGGCCCAAAGTCCAATGAGTACCTTTAGGATTTCACAGGTCATTTTGCCACATTTGGTTTCAAGACTACTCCTCACGGTTTAGGGCCCCTAAAATGCCAGGGCAGTATAGGAACCCCACAAATGACTCCATTTTAGAAAGAAGACACCCCAAGGTATTCCGTTAGGAGAATGGCGAGTTCATAGAAGATTTTATTTTTTGTCACAAGTTAGCGGAAAATGACACTTTGTGAAAAAAAACAATTACAATCAATTTCCGCTAACTTGTGACAAAAAAAAAAAATCTTCTATGAACTCACCATACATCTAACGGAATACCTTGGGGTGTCTTCTTTCTAAAATGGGGTAATTTGTGGGGTTCCTATACTGTCCTGGCATTTTAGGGGCCCTAAACCGTGAGGAGTAGTCTTGAAACGAAATTTCTCAAAATGACCTGTGAAATCCTAAAGGTACTCATTGGACTTTGGGCCCCTTAGCGCAGTTAGGGTGCAAAAAAGTGCCACACATGTGGTATCGCCGTACTCAGGAGAAGTAGTATAATGTGTTTTGGGGTGTATTTTTCCACATACCCATGCTGAGTGGGAGAAATATCTCTATAAATAGACAATTGTGTGTAAAAAAAATAAAAAAATTGTCATTTACGGAGATATTTCTCCCACCCAGCATGTGTATGTGTAAAAATACACCCCAAAACACATTATACTACTTTTCCTGAGTACGGCAATACCACATGTGTGGCACTTTTTTGCGGCCTAACTGCGCTAAGGGGCCCAAAGTCCAATGAGCATCTTTAGGCTTTACAGGGGTGCTTACAATTAGGCACCCCCCAAATGCCAGGACAGTAAACACACCCCACAAATGACCCCATTCTGGAAAGTAGACACTTCAAGGTATTCAGAGAGGAGCATAGTGAGTCCGTGGCAGATTTCATTTTTTTTTGTCGCAAGTTAGAAGAAATGGAAACTTTTTTTTTTTTTTTTTTTTGTCACAAACTGTCATTTTCCGCTAACTTGTGACAAAAAATAAAATCTTCTATGAACTCACCATGCCTCTCACTGAATACTTTGGGATGTCTTCTTTCCAAAATGGGGTCATTTGGGGGGTATTTGTACTATCCTGGAATTTTAGCCCCTCATGAAACATGACAGGTGCGCAGAAAAGTCAGAGATGCTTGAAAATGGGAAAATTCACTTTTGGCACCATAGTTTGTAAACGCTATAACTTTTACCCAATCCAATAAATATACACTGAATGTTTTTTTTTTTATCAAAGACATGTAGCAGAATAACTTTCGCGCTCAAATGTATAGGAAATTTTACTTTATTTGAAAAATGTCAGCACAGAAAGTTAAAAAAGTCATTTTTTTGACAAAATTCATGTCTTTTTTGATGAATATAATAAAAAGTAAAACTCGCAGCAGCAATCAAATAGCATCAAAAGAAAGCTGTATTAGTGACAAGAAAAGGAGGTAAAATTCATTTAGGTGGTAGGTTTTATGACCGAGCAATAAACCGTGAAAGCTGCAGTGGTCTGAATGGAGAAAAAGGCTCTGGTCCTTAAGGGGCGAAAAGACTGTGGTCCCGAAGTGGTTAAACCAGCTTCTTCAGAGGCAGATTGTACTTTCCCCCACCGGAATAAAGGGATTTTAAAGAAGCGGTGCCTCGATCTTTTTCTTCTACTCCATTCTATTGTACACTACATCTATGCAATATCCATGAAAATCAATTAGAATTTTCCACCACGGCAAATTAAGTGGGTATCAAATAAAAAAATTTGAGAACATCAATTGACTTTTTTTTTATTGCAAAAAAATTTTTTGTAAACAATTGAGCATTCTATTGCATCATTTTAGAAATTAAGTGTTTTGATTTGTCTTTGGCCACCTTTATGCCTGGTACACACCATGCAATGTCCCATCAGAACCTCAGGTTATATCGATAATTTCCAACAGATCCGATCTGATTTCCGTTTTTCTGAAATTTCATGGTGTGTACCTGGTACCAGGCCTTGTTCACATTGCGTTCTGTTCGCGTGTCCGTCCGTGTTTTTTGAGGTGATTTTTATTTCCGATTCCCGGCAATTACTTGTGCTCTATTTTTTTTTGTGAACTGCTTTTGTAAGCGGTTTTGCCAAGCGATTGTGAAAAGAATAAATAAAATGTATTTATTCTTAAAAACACTCACGCAATTGCTGCACAAAGCAATTTTGTGTTTGCGTTTTTCCTATAGCTTCCATTAAGGCAAAATCGCCTCAAAAATGGCCCATGCACAGCTTTTCTGAGCAGATCGGAAACAAACCGCTCAGATTTGACCTGTCTCATAAAGGATAATGGTGTAAGCGCTTTCAGGGCGATTTTGAAAAATTGCCAGCGCTTAAAAAAAGCGAAAAACGCCTCTAGTGTGAACGATCCCACAGAAAGGTTTCATTATGTTATCAGAGCACAGACAGATGCCAAGGATGAAAGAAAAAATACAGTAGAGGTCCCATGCCCTTCTCTTGGTAGGAATTCATGGCACCCTCTGTAGTCAATCACAGATGAGAAATCGACCCTGGCAAAAGAAATAGCAACCAGAGTCTGAAATGACAAATATGGTGCTACAATGGACAAATGGACAAATATGGTGCTACTGTCAGATGCTATTGCACTTGCTACACTGTACTAACAGACAGTACCGAACACCTAGGGTGAATTCTGCAGAGCCTGGTAGCATCCTAAATAACATCAGAAAAATAGAAAGGTTGGCATCTTGCGACTCGGGTTTTCCTAGCTAATAAGCATCTGACAGTAGTAAAATGCGGCTACAGATGGTGTAGAAAGGCAAGCATGGCATAGGGTCCGTATTACACAGAAGAGCCGCGCCCACCCTGATCCTTGCACACACTGCTCGGGGGCGGGAGGCCGCACACTCGGAGCATTACGGTAAGGTGGCCCGGCTCGCTGAGTGTGTCAGGTGATCTCCGGAGAGCGCTGCGTGTGTGTGGATGTTGTGCACCAGCCCACAGCAGCAGCACAGAACATGCATAATGGCATTCTTGGCTCCTCTTCCCGTGCTCGCCTCGCTGCTGGGATTCCCGGCTGGATCATGAAGAGCTGCGAGCCTTCCTGCTGCTGCTAATCACCCCTCTGCATTCCTATCACCCGATCTCTCCTCCATCATCTGGGCTGCGTCCATCGTCTCTCCTGCTCTCCAGCTACATCTGCACATCGATCGGCTGCTATTGATCGCCAGGCTTCAGCACGTGTAGGTTGCAGGAGCCATGGGGCTGTGTTACAGCCTCCGGCCGCGGCTCTTCGGTGATTCCAGCGGCTCCAACGCCGCCACCAACTCGGATACAGAGCAGCCCCCGGAGCTGTCCGTGCCCATGCGAGCCGGGGACCTGCGACATGGCGATCTACATCGGCCGGGGGCATCTGCTGGCTCACAGCAGCAGCAGCAGCAGCTCAGGGACGGCCAGCCCCGCCGAGGAGAGCCGTGCAAGCCAGCCAGAGGGGACAGTCCAGATGGGCTGCTGCTGTTACTACAGAATGGAGGAGGCAGCGGGGACAACAAGCAGCAGCAGCACAAGCAGAGCAAAGCGCAGCAGCAGCAGCTCCATCCATCCCATCACCAGCAGCATCCACTGCAGAAAGGATGGGACAAACTCCGCCTGGAGGAGAAGGAGGCAGAGAAGGAGGCCAAAAAAGTCAGCAAGAGCATAGATCGGGTGCTAAAAGAGCAGAAGAGGGAATACAAGCAGACGCACAGACTGCTGCTGCTAGGTAAGTCACTTTCATTCGGGACCTATTCTCAATTTCTGACACCAGCTTGCCAGGCTGACTGATAGGAATTCTCAGTGACAGCCAGAGCCTATCTGCTGCATTTTGCCCTTGAGCCTTTATGATTGGCCTGCATCCTGTCTAGCTGATTCTACATCCTCTTTTATGCTAAAGGACCCATGCAGTGATGCTTCAGATAGAAGTCTAGCCTACTCCTGGAGATCTGATGAACCAAGCAATTCCAGTGTACATATCCACTATTATGGATGTGTTCTTAGTGTGTATGTATGTATATATATATATATATATATATATATATCATTATACAATTGTTGTTTGCGATTCGTATAATCATCTTGGTGGTGGTGGCACCCCACCCAAGCAGTAGTCAAGGGGGTGGAACATGGGCAGCAATCAGAGTAAGGCTGGCTTGTGGATGAAAAGGCGGTGGTGTTTTAACCATTTACGTCCTGGACCATAAATCTTATTTATCATGTCAGGCCAACAGTCTAAAATAAACACCAGCCTATGGTTCTAGCAATTTGACTGTGACATTGTTTATTTACCCTGATAACCATGTCAGAGAGGCAGTCTTTGATGTTATTTTATTTGCCTACATCTGTGGCCATGTATTTTTTTCCTTTGGTGGTATTTCCCAGTCTCTTGCCTCAGGTTATTAGAAAGGTGAGTGCGTAATTGATAAATCTGTGGTAATGTGATCCCTGGAGATGTGTTAGTGTGCTTTGCCACTTTGCTTTCACCGTTTAGGTATATCATTTCTCCCAAGCGAAAAGGCCAAGCTGTGTATGTGCTCCCGGGAGGCAGCTGCTGATAAAGGCCTGAGCTTCTGGCAGTGTGTCCCTCTCATTAGCATTACATATCGATATACTGTGAGCACTGCCCACCAAATAAAGTCCCAGACCTTCCTATCGTTGGTGTTATTTTTGGTTTATGTTGTGCACGGGCAGATTCATTTATACACAAAGGAGATTACAAGAAGGTTGCCAAATATATTACAGCACTTTCTAGTGGTGTTTTCAAGTAATAATTCTCCTCCATGTATTCTGTAAATAGCTATATAACAGTGTATGTGCGCGTGAGTGCGGAGTGTGTATAGGAACATATTTCAATTTGAGTTTGTGCATTGTTAAAGCAGAACTCTGAATATACTGAACCTGAAGCAAAACACAGAGTATGACGTAGTTATATCTTACTAGGTTGGGTTTATGTGTGTGCAAAAAAACATAACACCTATAAAGAAAACTGAATATGTTCCTGATAAAGTCAAATCTTCTGCTGTGGCTCCTCCCCCTGGTCTTGTAGTACTGGATTTAGTGATAATATGGCCACCTGTAATTGTTCTAGAATGGTGGTACCTGCGGAGTGGTGATTCTGAGGTGATTTTCTGGCTCTTTCCCTCCCCCACATGACTGCACACCCAACCCCTCCACCCTACATGATGCTGCTCCTTGCAAGAGTCATGCTCAGGATGCAGGGGAAGCACCCACGTTTTGGCAGCTGAAGAGCATGCTTCATATGATAAGGTCAGCAGACGTGTGAATGCATCCTCACTAAGGGATGCGCCAGGGCAGAAGAGGGCCGTGACAGTTGCCCAAAAATGTGTGGTGAGAGTGGCTGTAAGCATGCTTAGTTGCAGCCTTAGTATTCAGTAATGGTGTACAGGTATTTTTAAGCCTTGTTCACGCTGTATGTGTTGCTGTGTGTATTTCAGCAATGCACATAGTGTGTGGAATGCATTACTTCATAAAGTGCATAGAGTGAACTGTCTGACATTTCCACTCACTCACTTACAAGTCCATAGAGGTGAAGGGGCACTACTTCAGGCACATGTGATAATCCACCCACACCCCCATTGAAATCAAGAAGTTCCTGTGGAAGTAGTTGAGTTAAAGTATTGCAACACTTATTTCCTTGTTTCCAGTCATTTACTTTAGGCTAGTTTGTAAAGGTAGGGAATGCAACCCAGGCTAAATCAGTTTGACAGGATTTCTCCTTTAAACTCCAGACAAGCAGCTGTTACTGAGAGTTTTTTCACATGATGTCAGTTACTTTCATGTTGCCATGTGTATGCGTAGGTGTAGGTTGTGTTTTTCTAATGTGTGGAGAAGTTGGGTAACACTTCATGCAGGGTCAAAGGTGCACCCAGTGACCACAGGAAATGAGGTCACAAAATGTGTACAGAAGATAGTCTACTTGCTTTCATCCATTCATCTTTTCGCATGGGTAGTTAATAGAACTCTCGCCTTCCAGAACTGGCATCCTGGGTTCAAATCTTAACCAGGACTCTATCTGCATGGAGGTTGTATGTTTTCCTTGTCTGCTCTGATTTCTGCCCACATCCCAAAAACATCTCAGTTGGTGACTGTTATATAAATACAAAATAATAATAATGCTACATAATGACATTAGAATTTACTCCCTTTCTAGTTTGAGGCTGGGGACCCATTACAGGCTCTTTGCGTAATCGTGGCAGTACCGCGATTTCCCAGAACAAAAGTGATTCATCTTCTGTAGCCACTGATGCGATCGCTACCAAACGGCTGCAGGCAACATTTTGCGATCGCAACACTGCCTGTGGGGCCACTCCCATAGGGATCCATTGACAACGCGCTTTGGCGATTTGTCAAGCGATTCCAAAGTGTGACTAGTGGGTCTCAACCCTGAGTGCTTATTGGGATTTTCTCAGGCTGCATACATACTGCTGGTTTTCATGGAAGGCCCATATCAATGTTCTGAAGAAGGGTCCTCATGGCATAGTCCTGCATTGTCCTACATCTTGTCACCTCATCATTAATGGCTTCCACCAGCATTCTTCTCAGCTCATCTTTCCTATTATGCCTATCTAGTGCAACAAATGTCTGTCCTGCAGGTGGATAGATGACCCACATAGTATATACAACCAGCTCTCCTCAAAACTTTACACCAGCTGCCTTTTCTCCACTTGGTATGTTTTGTAAACAAAATGAATCTGAAATAGCAACCAAAATGCTAATTACCACCATACACTGATGAGCCTTAGTCATGTTCGTGTTTCTTTTGTTATTACTTTATATTACCAAGTGTTTTGTGTGGCTACATGTACACAAAACTTGTGGGCTTTTCCTTTTAATTATTTTCATAATGACAGTGCATGATGTTCAGCTTAGAAACTAACAACAGTAGCTATTATCAAGCCCTACAAAAAGACTAAACACAAATGAGGCTTGAACCGTATGGGTCATTTTGAACTGTGTACGGTAAATGATTGAAATCTAAGCCCATACTGTCGTGATTGGCAAGTTGTATAGTAACATTGTGGGCATCTGACTAAAAGTTACCTATATAGGTGCTATTATTGATTTATAAAGTAATGGCATCTTCCATCCCAAACACAGAGCAGTACAAAAATATTTTACAAACAATTTAAGTATATATAGTGTTCTCCACAGAATTTTTTTTGCCAGCCGGGTGGCATGAAAAGTAGCTGGCTGGGGTACCAGAGGGGAATGCAGGGCCAGTGCAATCTGCTTACAGCATAGGAGGAGGAAGATGAGGAGGCAAGCCAATGACAGACGGGTACTCACCAAAATAAGGCAGGTGGAGCAGTGGAGTCAAGGAGTCGGAGTCTAAGTAATTTGGGGAGTTAGAGTTGGAGTCGGGGATTTCATAAACTGAGGAGTCGGAAGATTTTGTACAAAATCCACAGCCCTGGTAAGTATTAGACTAAGGAGTCGGAGTCGAGGAGTCGGAGTCTGAGCCATTTTGAGTACCCGGAGTCAGAGTTGGAGTCGGTGGTTTCATAAACTGAGGAGTTGGAGTCGGAAGATTTTTGTACCGGCTCCACAGCCCTGGCTAAAAGAGCCTGGGGAGAACACTGATATTTATTTATCTGTGTTTAATTCAGTAATGGCGAGATCCAATAGATAGGACCCTGACTATTCAAGCTTAAAGGGACACTTAAGTCAGGAATAAAAATATCAGTTTTACTTGCCTGGGGCTTTTACCAGCCACCCGCAGCCATCCCATATCCTAGCAGTCACTCACGGAGCTTCCGGTCCCTCGCCGCCAGCTAGTTTCGCTTTGCTGACAGGGAGTCGATGTGATGTGACATCAGATGGCAAGTTATAGTTTGCTAGAAATTAAGTTGATATCGACTGCTCATTGTAGTGCATTCATCGATTGTCCTTTCAATTTTTAATCTTTGATCACATACGTTGAATTGCACAGTGGACCAGCTAATTTTTAGTCAAAGGGCAGACCCCACAGGTAAAAGGATGGGCCACTAATGGGCTAACATGGCTCAGGTCCGATAGTATGCTTGTCTGAATAAAATAATTTTAGGTTGCATTTCGGATTTCAGAGGTTGGTGAGTGATGCTCAGATGTAGAGAAGAAGTTCCAGAGAATGGGGGTAAACATGAGAAATCTTGTATGCGAGATTTGGAAGAGGTGAGTAGATGCCAGTAGATAGTTGTTAGCGCAACACAGGCTGCTTTTAGGGTTTTACCGCAAAATTTGCATGTCAATGTTTTGTGAACCAGATTTGGGAGAGGTTTGTAGGCCAGACATATAAGCTTGAGCCTCATCCTCTTTTGTTTGTTGGACAACCAGTGAACAAGAGGAGAAGCATCTGAGGAAAAAGAAGTGAGATGGGTAAGGCTTGCAGTCAAGTTCACAATGTACTGGCGAGCTGCCAGCTGGTTCATTAGTAGACCACGGAGACAGTAGTCTAGTCGGAATACAATGAGGGCATGTACTAGCATTTCACTTGCATCCTGCTTCAGGAAGAAGTAAATTTGAGAGATTTTTTTTATTTTTAGTTGAAGATGACAACAGGTAGGTAACTTGTATAACTTGTTAGCGTGAGGTTTGGATGAAAATGCTGATTCAAATGATGACTTTAAAGTGAAATTGAACATGCATAATAAATGTGTACTTGCCATTGTAGAGGAAGCGACTGCGCATACCTAAAGTCCTGTACCCTTGTCCACGTGTGTGACCCAGCCTCACTCAACGCATTTGCTCCCTTAAGGGCTGTTTCATTGGTGCAGGAAGTGGGCTGGAGGTACTACAACAGCCTGGCAGGCAATGCTGTTCCTTTATGTACCACGTTCAACACTGTTATTGGACCTATACATGGGTAGAACGATGAAGGCACTCAATGATAGGAGGGGATCTAGGAGCAGGATCAAGGAGAGAAAGAGGAGAAAGCTGGGGGTCCAACTATATTGGGAAAAAATCATCTTGGATGATTCATTGCCACTTTTAACAAGGAGCCTGGAAATCCGTTATTTGTCTCTGATCACTCTAGGTCTGCTGCCTGGATTTTGACGTACTGAAAACAGATGGGTTGAGGACTGCAGTGATCTTCAACACAGGTTGACCTATGAAATTGTTGGCAGCACTTACAATAACTCTATAAGAATACACAAATAACCACAACATTGACTTTGGCATAAGAAATGGCCACAGCCCCTTTATTGGTTTAAATAACTGTACATTCTTAAGGTAATAAGGTAATTGCTAAAGGCAATAACTTTTATTATTAACTTATAATTCAGTACATAACATTAATAATGATAAGAACCCACTGCTTGACCACCAAGGCCCAGACAGACCATAACTTACAAAAAGTCCCGCCCGCGGGGGTGACATACCACATAAATGAGACTGGGAAAAAGCCAAGGTCGGTGGGGAGCCTTGTTATGCTGATTTCAACTGGCAGATAAAAAGCCGGCGGCTTGAATTGCTACATTGCCGCCGGCTTAATTGCAACAAATTAACTAAGTGGTTATACGTTTGGCCGCTGCGCTGCGGCCAGAAGATACATTCATGTCGCAGGAATCAACCCGTTTCTAACATTGGCCGCGGCGCAACGGCCACTTCGCACATTGGCCGGCCAGAACTAGAAGTGGCCAAACTTCGGGTTCTGGCCGTAACATCTACACCAAAAACCAGCTTAAAACTATCAAAATCACTTACTTCTGTGTGCCAACAGGCCAACAATAACTATTGCATGATCTAGTGCCTACCACTGACTCTACCTGCCAGGTAACAGGGGTGTGATGGACAAACCATCTACCGTAATTATGTTTGTGTGTGTGGCTGCCACTATTCCATGCCCAGGCTACACTGTGGGCTGGTGCACATACGCTTGGTCAATGTATCTCAATGGGGTGGTTCACACCAGAGGGGGAGGCGTTTTGCTGAAACACATACTCCCGGGGTGAGGCATTTTTTGGATTGCGGCGGCGTTTCTGCCTCCAATGTAAAGTATAGGAAAAATGCAAACCGCTCTGAAAAACGGCAGTTCAGAGCGGTTTTGCAGGCGTTTTTGTTACAGAAGCTGAAATCTACTACACCAAAAATTCTTCCCAAAACCGCAAAATGCTAGGTGAAACGCTACAGAAAAATAAGAAAAAGCGTTTTCAAAATCTGCTAGCATTTTGTGGATCTGCTAGCGGGTTTTAGTGTGCCTCAGGCCTAAGTGTTTCAGATGCCTTTATTCTATTTGAGTCCATGGCAGAAAAATCTGACTACAAGCGTTTTTCTGGACTTCCAATTGTGTTGCCTTTTCTGTGAGAAGTAAAGCATACCCTACATCACAGTTCCCCAACCCTGTCCTCAAGGTCCACCATCAGTACATTTTGCAGAAAACCATAAACTTTCACAGGTGGGGTAATTAGTGTTGCAGCAGAGCTGATTACCTGCCAGGGTGAATTTCCACAAAACATGCACTGTTGGTGGGCCTTGAGGACAGGGTTGGGGGACACTGCCCTACATCATACCCTACAATGGACTCTGCCATTGATGACAGCAAATCTCTCAAAATGGATGTGGTATAGTGACATTCCTTGGATCTTCCTGTCAGAGTACCCTTGTGAAACCAGGTACTGTATAAGCACAGCAGAGTGACTGCATGTGGACAAGATCGATTCATGTTTTGACATGAACAGACGGCCTTCTCAGTCCTGGCTACATCATATCGGATACCAGAAGCCATATTTCAGTCGTCATACCATCTGATAAATGTTGTACATCCAGCTTATGGCTTCATTGGTTAATTTTCTGCCCTGGTTTATCCTGCCCTTGGTTGAACTCTACCTGCCCTGTCCCCCGTTTGTCTCCTGACCTGGTCCCTGTATTATGTTTTAGCTTTCTAGTTTGTTGTACGTAATGTAAGCCTCTGGCATGAGTTCTGCCACTCTGTTGTCTCTGTGGTTGCTAATGATGACATCTGGCTTGCTTGACTCCTAGTAGAAAGACCTCTAGTTTGGGGACATTTTATTCGTGTGTTTACTCTGATTTGCTGATGCATTGTTGCAAATCATTAGTGGAGAATTTGTAGCATGTTTGGATTCACAGTATTTCAGTAGGTAATCTGTGATAAAATAAGGCCAGAAACAGGCACAGGGTTGTACGTGTCTGAAGTGGTTAAAGCAAATATAAAGCGAAGATAAACCTATGAGGCAATGAATTGTATGTGTAGTACAGATAATAAATAGAACATTAGTAACAAAGAAAAGAGTCACATATTGTGAAGTACCGAAACAGTTAAAAAAATAACAAAAAAAGTGAGTTGTTATCTATGTAAAAGAGCTTCTCTAAACTAGTCACCAACTTGGTGGACCCCAGTCCTGTTTTCTGAAGAGCTTAAAGGCAACCTGAAGCGAGAAGTAAATAGAGGCTGCCATATTTATTTCCTTTTAAACAATACCAGTTGCCTGCCAGCCCTGCTGATGTATTTGGCTGCAGTAGTATTTGAATCAGACCAAAAACAAGCATGCAGCTAATATTGTCAGGTTTGACAATAATGTCAGAAACACCTGATCTGCATGCTTGTTCGGGGTATATGGCTAAAAGTATTAGAGGCAGAGGATCAGCAGGATAGCCAGGTAACTGATATTGTTTAAAAGAAAATAAATATGGCAGCTTCCGTATACCTCTTGCTTCAGGTTTCCTTGAGATAAGGTTTTACTGCAGGTAAGTTCAAAGGGTCATTACTTCTGCAAATGTGACAGTCTAATGCAATGTTATAAAGAAAGCTAAATAGCTAAAAATAAAAATATACGTTTCTTTGCTAGTAATGTTCTATTTATTATCCATACATCACATACTGTACAATTCATTATCTCATAAGTTTATTTTCACCTTAGATATACTTTAAGCTACTTTTGCATCACGTTGCTGTACTCTACCCTGCTGCAGCTTGTCATGAGGGCAGTGTAAGTCTATGGAGACTTACACACTACTGCAATGCGATGTGGTGTAACAGAAGTAGCAAAATCGCCACGACGACGGGTAAACCAGTGACGTACTTCCTGTCTAGCAGGGAGTATGTCACTAAGCGGGGGGCACTGGAACACATATTACCCTGTAAGCCCACTCTGTCGATGGGTAATATGGACAGCAACACGCTGCGGTGCGATTGTCCTGTTCCAGGCTCTCCTGGTGCAGGACAATCGCACCATATAATACGGTAAAATAGCCTTAGGCCCCGTTTACAGTCTGTTGTTAGGCGTTTTTTGTCTTCTCCATAGCAGTGCATTATGAAAAATCTTTCAGTTAAAACACGTATAGTGTAAACTGTGCCATAGTAAAACATGGGCATTACGTTGAAAATCAGTTGTCCTTGCAGTTATAACTGAGAGCAACTGATTAAGTGTAAACGGGGCTTATGCTGGGTACACACTATGAGATTTTCTGGCCGATTTACTGTCAGATCGATTATTTCCAACATGTTCGATTTGCTTTCCGGTCGATTTCCGATCGATTTCCGTTCACTTTAATAGGAAGTCAATCGGAAATCGACCAGAAAGCAAATCGAACATGTTGGAAATAATCAATCTGACAGTAAATCGGCCAGAAAATCTCAGTGTGTACCCAGCATTAGGGTCCTTTTACACTTAATCAGTTGCTCTCAGTTATAACTGAAAGGACAACTGATTTCCAAAGTAATGCCCATGGTTTGCTATGGCCTCTTTTACACTTAAAGAGGAACTCCAGTGAAAATAATGTAATAAAAAAGTGCTTCATTTTTACAATAATTATGTATAAATGATTTAGTCAGTGTTTGCCTATTGTAAAATATTTTAAATCCCTGATTTATATTCTGACATTTAGCACATGGTGACATTTTTACTGCTGGCAAGTGATGTAGCTGCTGCTTGCTATTTTGGCAGTTGGAAACAGCTGTAAACAGCTATTTCCCACAATGCAACAGGGTTCACAGACAGTAAACTGGCAAGAGTACGTACTCAGAATTTCTTTGTGGGAGGGGTTTCACCACAATATCAGTCATACAGCGCCCCTGATGGTCTGTTTGTGAAAAGGAATAGATTTCTCATGTAAAAGGGGGTATCAGCTACTGATTGGGATAAAGTTCAATTCTTGGTCGGAGTTTCTCTTTAACACATTTTAACTGAAATCTTCTTCCCAATGCACTGCTATGGAAAAAACACGCACTCACGAGTACTAATGCACACTAACGTACACCAACTGATTAAGTGTAAACGGGACCTCAAGGAACAATCTGCTATGCCTATAGTTACTCATGTATTAGCAGTAGATTAAAAGACTCATTATACTTTGGGTCAAAAATACTTGGAAATTTCACTTTTCTATCTCCTTATTTGTCAGCAGGGCTTTTGAAGGTGACAGGGATCCCCCATTTCATTTAGCCACTGTCACCTGAGAAGACTTTACGTCTTGGCACACACCTGCTGTCCTGTCAGTAACTGCAGAAAAGTACTAGATAAAATGGAGATCAAGAGCCCACTATAGTGTAGTATTTAAGATAAATTGGATAAAGTTGAGTGTAAGGTTATACTCACAAGTGTGGGTTACCTATTGGTAACCCCTGGATAGCCAGTAGGGGAACTTTAGCCCGTCCCCTTAGGGAAGTTTAGACATCCCTTCCATAGAAGTAGGAAAAATGGGGATAACCCCTCCACTCTAGGTGGACCTGATGTACAGTATGCAGGTGAAACAGAATAAAACAAAGTTAAAATATAAAAAATAGGGAAAGTGTCACTTACCTCCCCATTGATGAATCAATGCGAGATTTTATCAGCAAAAATATTTACATGGGTTTTTTTTGGGAATATATAATTAAAGATTTTTGCTGATAAAATCTCCTATTGAATTATCAGTGGGGTGGTAAGTGACACTTTCCCTATTTTTTATATTTTAACTTTGTTTTAATCTGATAAGCGCCCCTGTTTCACCTGCAGAAATGTAATGGTTATTAGAAGTCCTGTCAGGTGAAAGATCTGTAATGTGTCCCTTTCACCAGCAATAGTCCTGAAGGGTGTCATACATTGAAAAAAGTCATTTCAGAACAAATATTGAAAGAAGGCTCTATCAAAGACTTTATTATATTGCAAACATGAAAAAAGGTTATATATGAGGATCATCCCCAAAATAACAACCATTTGTTTGCTTTTATTTCCCACACAATGTGTTATTTCTGTGGAATTTAACTTGCATCTGTCAGGTTAACTTCTCCTCTACCTACACAGCTTGTCACTTGACTGCAGAAAGCCGGTAACTGTTAGTTCAGCAGCATTAACATGACTCTCCTCTCTTCTGCAACCCCCCACCCCATTCAGTTTCTCCTACCCATAGATGAGGAGTGTGATGCTTTTGTCTGCGCACAAGGTATTCTGTCCGTGTGATTTAATTTTCATCTGTCAGGTTAAACCTCTCTCTGCACCGAAGCAATTCATTTTGGCGCTGAGTGGCGAGTGCCAAAGCTGGGCTCTGTCATAGCAGCAGTGCTATGCTGCGCGCCCCATGTAATGGTAATTTGGGGCTCCAGCGGTTGCCAGTCCCTGAATTACATCTCCCTCCAAGTTGCGACAACTCGGAGAGGGAATAGTATTTAACGCTGCCGGGGAGCTTAGCGGCAGCAGGGAGAGCCGTCATTCAGCTCGCCTTTCGCCAAACTGCCCGGCACCGAGATATGATGCACCGCTTAACATGGGGCTGCAGAATGCTGGTAATTGGTTGTTCAGCAGTATCAACATGAAGCCCCTCCTGATCAAAACATCCTACCGATAGGTGAGGAGTGTGATGCTACTATAATGGCGGGATTGAAAATGTTTTAACATATATAGTAAATGTTTAAATAAAGGAGGAGATTACGGTATGTGGAGAAATAATCAAGTATAGTGTGTCGAAAATAAATAAAATGTTTCCTTAGTTGATAAATTGAACACAACTGTTACTTTCTGAAAGTCCTTCCTAGGTAGCAAAATTCAGAATTTTCACTATTGCGGGCCTTTAGCGAGGAGACAGACCGCACATACATGACCGCTCAATAGCATGATCATGGACTTAGAGCTGTGTACCTCAGCGCCATATACAATACATGCAAATAATAAATCAGAGTTCCACTTAAAGTGGACCTTAACTCAGAACTTAAAGATAAGCAACAGGATAATAACCTTTAAAAATATTTTTTATTTCTTACAGCTGATACAAATCCTGCAATAAATCTGCAGTTGGTCTACTTCCTGCTTTCATGGAAGCAGACATATTGTTAACATCCTGTGTTTACAAATGAGATCTCTGCCATGACAGTCAGCTGACACAGCTGAGGGATCAAATTACAACCTGTGATTAGTCACAGATTAGGGGGAATTAGACAGGCTAAACTCTCTAAATACATACAGGATGCAATCTCTCTCTGTTTTCCTTCTGGCCTGATCTACTTTAAATGGAGTGTGTAGGGATATGGATATATATATATATATATATATATATATATATATATATATATATATATATATATATATATATATATATATATATATATATATATATATATATATATATATATATTTATTTTTTTTGCTTTTGTTTCAGCTGTTTATCCGCTTTAGGGCTGGTTCACACGGGCATCTGCGGAGCGTTCAACCGCTGGCGTTTTTTTTAAAAACGCCAGCGTTTAAAGAGACACTGAAGCGAAAAAAAAAATATGATATAATGAATTGGTTGTGTACTATGAATAATTACTAGAAGTTTAGCAGCAAAGAAAATATTCTCATATTTTTATTTTTAGGTATATAGTGTTTTTTCTAACATTGCATCATTCTATATGTGCAGATTACACAACACTCAGCATTTAAAATGATTCTTTCAGAGCAGTCTGTAAACTAATGCCCTCTCTTCTAGCAGAGAAAAAGTAAATAGTTCAATAACACTTGAGATAATAAGTCAGATAACAGCCCTCTCCACGACTTTCAAAGTTGCAGAGCTTAATTACTTTTTTGCATAGAGATAACAACTGGAGTTTCTTAACACTTCCTGTACTGGAAACAATTAGACTGATGCATTGGATCTTAATGTTTTATTTCTTAGCTGTACTACACATACAAATCATAATATCATAATTTTTTTTTCGCTTCAGTGTCTCTTTAACTGCTAAGCTTTTAATGGCTTTTAATAGCTTTTCATAGTTTTCAGATAGTAGCATTTGTGAGCGTTGCGTTTTCTGGGCTTTTGCTTGCTTTAGGAAGTTGGCGTTTTTAATAAAGGTAAAGGGCTTGGTTATGTGCCTGCAGGAAGTGGAAACACCGAGTGCTGGGGAAGCAGCAAAATATGGCATGATAGTCCATAGTCTGGTGCTGAATACTCTCTATGTGGGGGAGAGCAATGTTACCTGCAATAGCCACATGTAAGGTCCTGGAAAACTCTTTGGGAACAAGCATGCGGGTATAGTGGGCCTCGGGGAAGCAAGACACATTGAGTAAACTAAATACCGTCATTGTTTTTAAGAATAACATGTTTTTTACATTTTTTTTTTTAAACAAAATTGCGCCACAAAATGATTTTCTTTTCAATATTTTTAATATCTTAAATGTATAATAAAACATTAAAAAAAAAAAAAACACAAACGGTGTCTTAACAGACAAACATGGTGTATCACATAGCAATTAGTAGTACACACAGTTGCAGGCAGTGGAGGTCAGCCTGAGAGGAGAGAGGTCTGTAACTGGTGGAGAGATAGTCCTTCACCTGATGGGGGACCCTCTATCGGTGCACAGCCATGAGGGGATGGACCATCTCCGCCACACCCACACACTAAATAGTAGCACACACAGTTGCAGGCAGTGGAGCACACACAGTTACATACAACTAGACTCCATGTGTAGAGAGGCAGATATAGCCTGTGCTGTGCTTGACTCTAAACTGATAGTGCTGGATGTTGGTGAACACACTGGAAATGTGGGCCGTCCTTAGGCTTGACCCAGCGTTATACTGTTTTGTTGTTGCCTTTGACTGTCTGGGTACCACCTTGTTTGACATGCATTCAACATCTGTGTGTAACTGCCTGGTAATGGTGGAACATCATAAGATGGCCCTGCTTCCTGTGGTGCATGACTAGACCAAGTCTCCCTAGATGTTGCCACATTACTACTTTTCATCTGCATTACTAGTGTAAAAAGTTTTGTTTCATATAGTCTCATTTATCTGTAGGGACCTCTCTAGCTTTTTTTTCAAGTGCCCTGAAAAATGTGCCAAGACTGCCTTTAGGCTCCATGTATTTCACAGCATTTTTCTCAACATCTTTTATCATAGACACCACTTCTGCAATAGGCTCTGTGCGATGGGCATTTTTTGAACAATTTCTCCTAGGGGCAGGTATGATGGGAGATCTTGGTCCTTGAGAAGCTGAGGGTGTGGGAGAGATAGTTGACTGTGTGCTGAGATTTTGACTGTCCTCTAATGACTCCTCCTCTGTTTCTCTAGTTTCTGAGGATGACCGTGCTGAACAGTTGTGAGAGTCCGCACTTGCAACGTCTTCCTCCTCCCCCTCCTCCTCAGGCTCCTCCTGTACCACAGTTTCCGATGCATTACTACGAGTTTTGCAACTATAAGAAATTATTTTTTTTTTTTTTACCTTCTCCTCTCCTGTGTACCCTGCAGGAATGCCAGTTGCTCAAATAGAGGATGGTAGCGGTAACAACCTGACTGACCACTTTGACTTTCCAGGCTGTGTTTCAGATCTTTGCCGTAACAATCTCTAATTCTTCTATAACATTTTCACTGAGGGAGAAAGTAAGAAAACATAGATAAAATCAGTGTTATTATTCCATAGCAGTGTTCTCCCCAGAATTTTTTTCCAGCCGGGTGGCATGAAAAAGTAGCCGTGTGGGTCGGCACGGGGAAATTTGGTGGCGTGCGTAAGTTACCAAAGCACGCTATGCTGCACTACCGCAGCATAGCGTACGCTCGTCTATCTCGGTCCACTTTTACCATTTAGTTTCCAGTTGCATTGGTCGTGGGGTATTGCAGATAGTGTGCAAGGGCCACATATAATCATTTATTAAAGGAATGTCCGAGGAGTTAAAAAACAAAGAACTACTTACCCGAGGCTTTCTCCAGCCCCTGGCAGCCGTCCTGTGCCCTCGCCGCAGCTTCGGTGTCCTGGGATCTCCTCTGTATCAAAAAGCGACTTCGCCTGTCTGGCATCTACTGCGCCTGGCACAGAGGCGCTATTCGTGACCTTGAGACTATACTGTGTACTCCTATCTGTTTATTGCCTGAGGAAGCGGGAACATACCCATGAAACGCGTTTCACTGTTTGTTTTGGAGTATATTAATAAACCTGTTGTCATAAAACTGACGGTATCTTGTCTGATTCGGGGAGGCGAGTCCACCACCACCTCCTGAGGGATTTTAAGCCTTTTAGAACCTTTTATCCTGCTGGCGCCTCTGTTCACTCTTACACTCCCATTCACTTGAATGGGATGGCGGTAGATCCCAAAAAACACTGTGTCTGAAACGCCGCAGTTAACGCTGCAAAAGCGTCCGTCTGAACCAGTCCTAAGTCTCAAACATCCAAGTGTCAAGTACAAATATCAGACACAGCCATTATACATTTCATTATTCTATTTACGTATTCCAAAAGCTGTTCTGTTTTTATCTTTTTTCTTTTTAATTGCAGCGCGTACAGGCAGCATAGATTGCAACAGAAGCCAGATTGTGTGTGGATGGTCCAGCTTATGGGAACCAGTTTGGTGTTAGATGTAATTTTCTAGCATGCATTGGAAAAACAACAGCTGTAATCTGGTTGCTAAGGACACTCATTTGATGCAGCTTTTATATCGGGCCTACTGACCTCCTCCTCACTTAGAAAAAAAGAAGTGAAGCACTGTAAACACTGTAAATGGTCTATTTTAAGAAGGGACGGGAGGATGGGAACGTCTGAAATGGTACTCGTTTATTTAGCAATGTGACGGGTAGTCGCAGTGTTGTATGATCTATTTCTGGCTTTCTGCAGATTACAGTCCACAGTATGTTTATGTAAGAAATTAATAGCAGGTGCATGTGTAATGTCTATGGATCGCAGTAAATTAGCATCAGTGCAATCATTACAGCAGCACAGAGAATTACTGTATTACTGATAAAGACTTTCTTTTTTAAATTAGACTGGAGATAATCAAGAAAAATTGTATTTACCACAGTGTTGCTTTCTTTTTTTGTGACCCAATGTTATGAGTCAAGTGAATAAAAATACGATACATTTTAAAGAAGAACTTAAAGGAAAAGAAAATGTTTTACAAAACAAGGGAAAAGAGAATAATGTGTTATAAGGAGATAAAAGAGAGAAAAAAATCATATCCTGTCAGCAAGGTATTGAAAAAATACCTCATGCAGGGTTGCTCCAATGTTCCATAGAAGTAGTTCAGGAATGCCCTCACTACCCTCAACATTTGGAGTGTGTAGGAGTGCTGAGATATAAAGCCTTTAATATCAGCATAATGCAAAGCAGGAAGGAGCAGCATGTGATGTCATTACCCACCAGGCTGTGCATCAAGCCTGAATTTGAAAGAGATACTGTAGTGAAAGTAACATCATGAATAAAAATGCTTATTTATTTATTTTTACAAAATTCATTTATAGATTATTTAGTCAGTGTTTGCCCATTGTAAAATCCTTTCCTCACCCTGATTTACATTGTGAAGTTTATTAAATGTAGGTGGTGACCGCTTTAGTTCTGCCAGGTGATCTGTATGGAATGTTTGTTACGGAGGCTGGGAACTCACTTAGCTGATACGCTAGCGTTGCGGAAATGCAGTGTTTTTGCCTGAAATGGTAGCCAATGGGCCGCATCAAAAAACGCATATAAAAACACATATGCGTTTTGTGTGCGTTTTTATAATATGCGTTTTTAAAAATGCAGTTTTTTGTTGCATATTTTTCAAAAAGGCATCAAAAACGCTCATAATGATAGTCAATGGTGACGCAATGTAATGCGTTTTGTATGAGTTTTTTCATGAATTTTTATATGCGTTTAAAAAAATGTTTTCTTATGTATTTTCGCTTCCTGTTGTCTTTCTAGTGATTTGCATAAAATACAATAGAAAAACACACGGAAAACGAACCGCAAACTCGTTACAACGCACACAAAACGCAAGAAAAAACGCATGTGTGGGAAAAAAAACACAAATGCACTAAAAACGCACTACAAACGCAAGAACCCACTTGACAGAAAATGCGACCTTTCACGCACTGACAATTGTGCATCCAGCCTGAGAGTTCTATGCACTGAGGGAGGTATTGCTTGCTTGGCATTTGGAAAAGCTGTTATTTCCCAAAATACAACGAGCTTCACAGACAGACAGGGATTCTAAAGTGAACAAAACATGCCCACTTTAACTTTCCTAGGGCTTTTTCTAGCCCCCTGTAGTTATTCTGGGCCCTTGCCATTGCTCCGTGCTGCTCCATTCAGCAGCTGTGCCCCTCCAAATCTTTGCTGACTCAGCCGGTCGCTGGTTACTGTGCATGCATGACCCCGGCCGTGCGCCTCCTCAATGGTGCACCTGTGATCATTTGCAGTTAGGACTTTTACGAACTGCGCAAGTGCAGAATGCACACCCCGTGCATGGGAGTGCAATCAAGGAGGCGTGCAGCCGGTGGAGGAGCACAGCTTCTGCAGGGATCGAAGTGGGATGGCAGTGTGGGACCAGAACGACTACAGTGGACTAGAAGAACGTTAATTAAGTTAAATGAGGCACATTTTGTTCTCTTTACAGTCCCTTTAATTAATCAGCATTTATATTAGTGACGTCTCAAATAACACAGTAAATAAAGAGAAAAATGTTCCTGGCATTTTCCATTTTTATTCCCTAGTCCTGATGTCATTTCCTCCCTTACTTTTTTTCTTCTTGAAACTGCTCTGTCATATCTAGCTTGCTTTATAAATACATGTAAGCATAGCTTAGATCGTATTTCAACAGTTCACTGAACTGCCCTCAGCCAATCAGTTAGGAGCAAAAAATGTTGGATGGGTGATGACAAGCTTTCTTCTCGCCTGCAATATACCAAATAACCAATAAAAGCCAGGCTGACTGAGATAGGATTTATTACAGCAGAAACATTTTTTATTAGATTGAAGTGTTTGCAATGCAGGGTAAAGTTGCAGGCTGCATAATAAACACAGAGCAATGGGTAAATGAAATTTGATTTTATGGCTGACAGTCCCGCTTTAACTATGTATTTGTACATGAATTTGGCATTTGATAACAGAATCATGATTTTAAAGAGGAACTGTAACGACAAAACGGCCCCTGGGGGGTACTCACCTCGGGTGGGGGAAGCCTCAGGATCCTAATGAGGCTTCCCACGCCGTCCTGCGTTCCCTCGGGGGTCTCGCTGTAGCCCTCCGTACAGCCGTGACGCAATATTCACCTTCCTGGCTCCTGCGCAGGCGCTCTGATGCCTCTCGGCGCCGAAGTAGGCGGAAATACCCGATCGCCGTCGGGTCTGCTCTACTGCGCAGGCGCAAGTTTCCGGCGCCTGCGCAGTAGAGCGGACCCGACGGAGATCGGGTATTTCCGTCTATTTCCGTGCCGAAAGTCGCCACAGCGCCCCCGCTGGAGCCAGCAAAGGTAAATATTGAACTGACAGTCGCCGGCTGTTCGGAGGGCTGCGGCGAGACCCCCGTGGGACAGAGGACGGCGTGGGAAGCCTCATTAGGATCCGGAGGCTTCCCCCACCCGAGGTGAGTACCCCCCAGGGGAGGTTTTTGTTGTTACAGAGTCTCTTTAATATACCCCTCTTACCTAGTGATTTTTCCTTATTACGCTATGCTTCCAAATGGGAATATGACCTGATTACTGTGGTAGCCACCCCAGTGGATAGCTAGGCTCTTAATATTCTGTTGGGATATTTTTATCATGAAATGTTTGTTTATTATAATGTGAAGCACTGTAACGAAGGCATTATAATGTGGAGCACTATAACAAGGACACTATAATAGAGCAGTATAATGAAGGCATTATACTGGGGAGTATTATAACAAGGATAATATTATATAGAGCAGTATAACAAGAGCATTATAATGAGGAGCTCTATAACAAGGAAATTATAATGTGGAGCACCATAACAAGGGCATTACAATGTGGAGCACTATAATGAGGAGAACCATAGCAAAGGCATTATAATGTGGAGCACCATAACAAGCAAGCACATCGATTAGAGCGCAGGAGATTTGGGCACAGCCATTGCCACCATAGACCGTTATAGGAATTACGGTTATAGCGGAGGACAGTGAGTAACTTCTGCGCTGGAGCTGAATTTACTTTTAAAACACTGTAATTCGGCCCCCAGCAATAGCTGGAAGCCAAATTACATCATTCTCCACGATCTACGTGGACCTGGAGAGGGAATAGTAATTAACGCTGCCGGGACTTGTGCAGGAGCAGGGTAAGCCATGTATCGGCTGTATCCTGCACTAAAGTCTCCCGGCAGCGATTTCTCTCGTACGCCATAACAAGGGCATTATAATGCGGAGCACTACAACAAGGGCATTATAATGAGGAGCACTATAACAAGGGCATTATAATGAGGAACATCATAACAAGGACATTATAATGCGGAGCACTACAACAAGGGCATTATAATGAGGAGCACTATAACAAGGACATTATAATGAGTAACATCATAACAAGGACATTATAATGCGGAGCACTACAACAAGGGCATTATAATGAGGAGCACTATAACAAGGACATTATAATGAGTAACATCATAACAAGGACATTATAATGTGGAGCACTATAACAAGGACATTATAATGTGGAGCACTATAACAAGGACATTATAATGAGAAGCATCATAGCAAGGACATTATAATGTGGAGCACTATAACAAGGGCATTATAATGAGGAGAACCATAACAAGGTCGTTATAATGTGGAGCAGTCACACAAACAAATCACAATTGTATAGTATACATTTCACTGGTTGGTACACATACCAGTGCTAAAAAGTGCAGGGGGGCACGTGGTCTATTTTTTTAGACTGTATTTGTAGCTTGCAGACACAAGTTCTAGTATTTATCTCCTGCATTCAGAGATAAAAGAACAGTCCACCTGGAGACCTCGGTACTGCAGTGCAGTGCATTGCAACGGAAAAGCTGAAGAAGAAATTGAAACTAATTGACGCTATTAATTCTTCCAGAAACTTTTTGTTTTAATATGAGTTTGTGCTTAGAACTACAGAGTTACAGACTGACCAGCAAGCTCATGGTGAACCAAAACTCCTAAGAGTGTGTAAGGGGCTGAAAAAGACCAAAAAGCTTCCTTACTGAAATGCTAATCGAAACAGATGTTTGCCTTCTTAAAGGAATCCTCAATCAAAATGTGCTGCCCTATGATATACTTACCCGGGGCTTCCTCCAGCCCCTTGCAGCTGACATGTCCCTCGCTGCATCTCCTCTCGCAGCCGCTGGCTCAGGGTCCCCACCAGTGCAGAGGCCAACCTCCTGTACTGGGCCTGCACGAGCGACGCTTTAATTCAAGTCCACGCTGTCCGCAGTGTATTGCGCAGGCACAGTACAGGACGACTCGAGATCGACCTCTGCACCGGAGGGGACCCCGGGCCGGCGGCTGTGAGCAGAGATGCTGCGTGGGACATGTCGGCTGCAAGGGGTTGGAGGAAGCCCCGGGTAATTATATCATGGGTAGCACATTTTGATAGATGTTTCCTTTATAACAGAAGGTTATAGAGATTATTCAGGTTGGAGTGAGCTCTAAGGTGACCTCATTGCATTCCAGCGGTTCTGGTGGGTGTTTAGCTATCAGGGATAACGAAGAGATGATTTTTATATTCAGCCCTAATCTGGAGCCATGCTTTGTGACCACAATGTAGGCTGCTTGAGATGTAGGAATGCTTAGTAGCCCTGTCCCTTTGTCTTACAGAGAGGGAGAGGGCATCATAATTTTCTGTTGCCTTGATGTGGGTGGGTTTGTTTGACCTGGAAAATGTTCACAGAGAGGATGCAGCTTTATAGCTTGGCTACACTGTACTTTTGTCCTTCACTGGCTCAGTGCTGAGCTGGTATTCTCTGCTCCCATTCTTCACTGGCAGGTGTGTGATTTATAGCACTGAGAGCCCATGTTATCATTCTCCTCACATGCTTGCCTATACAGAACAGGAGTGGATCGTTCCATCTGAGCAAGGAAAAAAACACTGCATATAAGAGGAGTGGATGACTTGCTGTCCCCCACATGTCCTCGCATTGCACTGCTGGCATTTTCTGTCTACTTGAGACCCAGTACAGTAATAAGGAGAGAATCTCTTCCAACAGACAGAATAATGTGTCCAGCAGCAATATTGTCTTCAGACTTCCCTCTCTCCCAGGATTGTAAACCTTTACCATAAAGTTACTGCATTGAATATAGAGAGTTTAATATTGCTGTTCCCTGCAAAAGCTCTGTTTATGCACTTTTCAGCAATTGCAGCATTTGCATATGTTCTTATCTACTTGAACAGAGAAGAGCTACATTTTATAACGTTATAGTTGAGGTGAACTGTGACATACGAACTTGTGATAATCAAGAAAAAAAAATTCTGTTCGACTTAAAGGGGAACTGAAACAACACAAAGTAAAATGCAGAAAATCATTCAGGATCGCCACTTTTACGTTAAATATCCCGATTTTAGCATCAGAAACACTTCCTATTTTTATATATTGGTACATCGCTGTTTATCATTGATATCCCATCTAGAGATATTTAAAGATCTGTGGAAATATCTTAGTAATTCTGACCACAAAAGTCTTGTTTTTTAATAAATCTAGGACTGCCCGATTATATTGCAGAAAACGTCTCACTGTGGACTACTGCATAAGAATGGAATTGCACAACTGTTAATTCACTAACCTTTAAGCAATTTCTGCTGCATCAGTACAGCTTGTGTAACCCTGAAGGGGACCAGTAGGTCAAATACCATCCTCTCAGAGTACTTCCGATGAGCAGATCTGTACTGCATATGCATGAGTCTGAGCTTGTGCTTGTGCAGTACAGATTCACCCATCTTTGTAAGTACTCAAGGAGGCAAGTGCTTCTGAAGCCTGCTGAGGAGTCCCAAAGGCACGTAACTTAACGGGGGACAGCGGTGGCATGAGGGCACAGAGAGAGGACCTGGAAGACTCCATCGGATCCAGAGCCTTATCTCTACATGGATTTTTATCTATCCTGAAGCAAGGAAACAATTATATCTATCCTCCTATTTCTAAAATTAACTTTTTTAGAATCCCACAGTTTTAATTTTTGTGTATCAGCTTAAAAAGTAGGTTTAATGTTGTATTGTCTCAACTGAATTATAGTCTTTCACACAGTAAAATGGCATATGAACTGTTGACCTTTTTTATCTCTACCTTGCACGCTTATGGAAGCGTTTTATGGCTGTAATTCCTTATGAGTTAGGATTATCCTATAGTCCCACTAGGTCCTGACTGGGGAGAAACTGCCAATTGCATACCTGATGTTTAACTCTTTCAGGCAGAAAAAGAGGAAAAGGAACACAGCCTGGTTATTTGTATGCTTGGTCTGTATTGTATTTATTCAACTTTTTTAAGAGTTGACAAACATTATAACACGCATTTTGCCGCCAGCACAGAACACATTGGTACACTCAAAGCACCTTATGACATAAAAGCGAAGCCATCAACTCAACTTTTTCACCCTTACCCCTCCCAAGCCCATCTTATCCCCGAACAACCTTTATCCCACCCTTTGCTCTTCTCGCTCCCTATCTCACATCCTCATCACGCAAACATCTAGTTGGACATCATATGATTAATCAACCTCTAAAGTTCCCAAAGTTCCAGTTAGTTTTCATTCCAGATACCAGGAGGTGAGCCGAAAGGGTGACATGAGGACTTTCAGGTCTTGTCCAGTAAAAGTATAGCATAAACGGTTTCCACTTTTTGAAGAATGTTTTAGTCCCTGCTTCCTTATTTATTGTTGCATCCAGCCTTTCTATATTCATAACATTTAAAAGTTCCTCTTTTAGATCCCACACTGTAGTAGTAGGATTAATTGTGCTTTTTATTACAGAGTGGTTTGATTGTGTGGAGAGTTACTTAATTTGCAGCACACTGATTTCTGACTACCAGCAAGTGTTTGTAGGGTGACTACTGAAAAAAATTAAAATTTTGATACTCTTAGTCCTGGGACTCGGTAGAAATCGCCGCAGCGCTGTGTGCAGCGATTCCTAGGGCATTTGTGATCACAATTTCCCAACGCTTGGAAGCGCTGTACAGTAAACTGTACAGCGTTTCCGATTTGCGATGAAGCTACAAGAAACAGCCATAAAGTTTGGAAGAAAAAAGAAAGAAACAGCCATAAAGGTATTTTAATTTTGTTTATTGCAAAAAGTACAGATTTCCAATGCACAACTCATTGAGCATTGCTGATTAATGTAAATTTACTATCATTTGCATTACAAAATGGGATGCTGATACCAGTTAGATGATCAGTAGTGGATGGCTTTCATTGCCTCTGTTTCTGTCAGTTCCTGGATCCCGTTGTGTGCCATGCATTGCATAGCACACAATAAGGGCTCATTCACACAAGTATACGCAGATGGCCCTGCATTGGGAACACAGTGCACGTGTTAGCACATCTGGCTTGCTTTCCCATGCATTGCCCTGCTGATCCCATTTGCTATAGTGAATGGTTCAGTGCAGCATTTTCCTGAAAATGCATGTGAAATGCACACAGCAACGCATATAGTGTGAATGAGGCCTAAGTCTCGAATACAGATTTTCTGCTAGCAAACTCTTTGGAAGTGAATTCATTCTCAACATAACTATATAAAAACGTGTACTGACTCTTCATGACCCCTTTCCATGTAGACTATCCATAATTAAGCGTAATAAAATAATGTAAGTCCTTGGTGTTTCTGGATGCTATGTATATTAACCACTTCTCCTCCCCGGGACGAGTAACTATGTCCCTGCGACATCCCATATCTACTTGCAGGGCTGAAGCTACTATGTTCCTCCCTGCCGCGCACTCCTGCTTGCCTCCCCCCAAGTGCTCCTGCTCTCGTTACCTCTGCCGATCGTTAGCTGGGAGATCAATGAATGGGAACACAGTTCCCATTCATTGATCTGTGTCCCCTTGTGAATGACTGCCGCCATCCATGAGACGGTGCCGTCATTCACAAAAGCCAATACTTACACGTCCATACACTACTTCCTGTTTGCGTAGTAATACTACACGTAGGGAATGTATGCGCGAGGACATCTTGTTGCCAAATAGTAAAGCTACATTTAAAAACAGACTTTTGTACATTTAAAATTAACCCCTTACCTCCCACACTCCCTAATTGTAACACACACACACAAAAAATTGTAAGAAAAAAAATGCAATGAAAAGAAATATATAGTTACCTTAGGGACTGCACTTTTTAATATGTCAAGAGGGTATATTACTTTTACTTTGTAAATTATAAGCTTGTAATTAGTGATGGAGGCAAAACTGAAAAAATACACCTTTATTTCCAAATAAAATATTGGCGCCATACATTGTACTAGGGAAAAATGTTAAACGTTACAATAACTGGGACAAATGGGCAAAAAAATGTGTGGGTTTTAATTACGGTAGCATTTATTATTTTAGGCAAGACAAATAACATTTATATCACGCTTTTCTCCTGGCGGACTCAAAGCGCCAGAGCTGCAGCCACTAGGACGCGCTCTATAGGCAGTAGCAGTGTTAGGGAGACTTGCCTAAGGTCTCCTACTGAATAGGTGCTGGCTTACTGAACAGGCAGAGCCGAGATTCGAACCCTGGTCTCCTGCGTCATAGGCAGAGCCCTTAACCATTACACCATCCAGCCATTATTAAAACTATAATGGCTGAAAACTGAGAAATAATGATCTTTTTCCATTTCTTTTATGTTATTTTCCCTGTTAAAACATATTAACCCTGCTGGTATGAAAAATTCCGCCAGGATGCAGCGCGGCAGTTTTTTTTTTTTTTCTTTAAATCATGTAGCGAGCCCAGGCTCGCTACATGATAGCCGCTGCTCAGCAGCATCCCCCCGCCCCCTTCGATCGCCTTCGGCGATCTCCGTTCAGGAAATCCCGTTCAGAGAACGTATAGCGGCGATCGGGCGCGGGGCGGCGGCGATCAGTGTGCTGGCGCAGCTAGCAAAGTGCTAGCTGCGTCCAGCAAAAAAAAAAATTAAGAAAATCGGCCCAGCAGGGCCGGAGAAAACCTCCTGCGTGGTACCGCCAGGAAGGTTAAGAATAAAATAATTCTTAGCAAAAAGTATGCCCCCCCCTCCCCCAAAGAAAGCCTAATTGGTGGTGAAAAAAAAAAGATATAGATTGTTGTGTTGTAATAAGTAGTAATAAAGTTATAGGCGAATGAATGGAAGGAGCACTGACAGGTGAAAATTGCTCTGGTTTTTCAAGAGGAAAAACCTTTGGAGATGAAGTGATTAAGAGAGTAGTGGTATGATTATTTAGCACCTGGATTGGCACCCAGAAAAAACAAAGCGCTCACATTGCGTAAAAATATCTAAATGTATTCATAAAAGTTCCTCATATAATATTGGCACTAATGTTATACAGACCTTTCTTATTGAGCATAACCTTATTGTGCTGAACCCTGTCAGACCCAGCCTAGGATCTATATCAATACCACTGTGTACTTGAGCCACCGCTGTACACATTATTCCCTAATTTTGTTTTTAACTGTGCCAGAAGGCAATTTTATTGCTATATGAGGAACTTTTATGAATAAATTTAGATATTTTTTATGTGGTGTGAGTGCTTTGTTTTTTCTGGGTGCCATAAATCGCTGGAGATTGGACTGTAACAGGAAGTAAAGGATCCCAATCCACACACGCCAGATAAACATCGGATCGAGGGGCTGTGAGGTGGTCAATATTTCAGATGCTATTACGGGCCCATCCAGGCCGCTACATCCGGTGAGTGGGGACAGAAAGGGGGGTTTTAATCCCTGTCGGTGAATGTCCCAGATGATTGGTTGAAACCTGGTGTTGCACGTTAAATTGATTCTAAGTACTGCTATGAACTGTCATTGTGCTCACATATGAATTGGATGCAGCATTTCTATGAACTCTTATGAGCTCTGTGTATCAATTGCATGCAGCAGCTTTATTAATTTGCAATGAACTTATATGGTGCTTGCTTATGAACTGGATGTTTCATCGATAAATGAGACCAATTTCGGCCCAAAAATGGTTGCAAAGTCGATCTAGCATGCTTTTGTTTGGCGGCACTGATATTCATCCAATTCGATAACAATTATCGAATCGGATGGTCAATCAGCCACCAAGTCGAGAGCTGAATGAGCACCTTAAGTTGCTCATGTAGCTTACAGCTTATTGAATTTGTCTTTGGTCAACTTGCTATAGCAGCGGAAATACTGTATTGTTCAATGCAGATAAGCAACATGGACACCACACAGACAAAGATCTGTAGCAACCTGTTTGCTGTACATTGACTGTATGGCAAGGTCTGCCATGCATTACGGAATCTACATCCATATCATGGGCTCAAAACTACATGCATCGTTCCATCTCGGTAATACAGTGCTGGAAATTAGATCAGTTTAGTCAGTGACAGAAATATTAGCGCAAGCTGTGATGGACTGTTATAAAAAATGGGTAAATCACTAAAATGATACCAGTAAAGTGTAAGCACTGCTTGGTAAGTGAGGCCCTCTCTGTACACATACACAGGATACGTGCTGCTCTTGCCTCTCCACTTGATCCTATGTATTATTTATTAGGAGCCTTGAAGTAGGTTGAAGCTGTACAGTCATATGTTCAAGCAGGCCTGTGGTAGAGAAGCTGACCCAATTACTGCTGTAACAAAGGCCACACCAATGAGATTTATTTATATACAAACCCATCATCCTGCACAAACCTGCCTAATAAACGTGACAGTTGTACACATTTGAACCTAAAATGTTAAAAAATAACAATCATAGGTACTTCACAAATGCTGGTGTTTTATTTTCCAATTTTCCAATACACAATCTAATACGTCATAATGACAAAAGCCATTTCATGCGAATGCAGATGTCCTGTTTAGCTGCAGAGGAAATCTTGGTAAGTTTTCAGGTTTTCTGTGCTTTTTTTGACTCATAGAAGATGCTTTGTACAGCTCTGAATAATGATCAAAAAGGGTTTATTTGCATTCATTGCTTTTTATTTGTAAGAAATCGATATTGTTGAAAACAAGGTATCAACAATAGGATATTAACCCATTCGCGTTCCGTCGTTTTCACGTGAGAAATGTTCACCTCCCATTCATTAGCCTATAACTTTATCACTACTTATCACAATGCACTGATCTATATCTTGTTTTTTCCGCCACCAATTAGGCTTTCTTTGGGGGGTACATTTTGCTAAAAACCACTTTACTGTAAATGCATTTTAACAGGAAGAATAAGAAAAAAATGGAAAAATTCATTATTTCTCAGTTTTCAGCCATTATAGTTTTAAAATAATACATGCCTCCATAATTAAAACTCACGTATTGTATTTGCCCATATGTCCCGGTTATTACACCGTTAAAATTATGTCCCTATCACAATGTATGGCGACAATATTTTATTTGGAAATAAAGGTGCATTTTTTCCATTTTGCATCTATCACTATTTACAAGTTTAAAATAAAAAAAATATACAAATATATCATCTTTACATTGATATTTAAAAAGTTTAGACCCTTAGGTAAATATTTACATGTTTTTTTTTTTTATTGTAATGTTTTTTTTTTTTATAGTAAACATTTTATTTGGGTAGTTTTGGGAGGGTGGGAGGTAAACAATAGATTTATAATGTAAATGTGTGTTAATTTTTTTTTTCAGGTGTAGTATTACTTTTTGGCCACAAGATGGCGGCCATGAGTTTGTTTACATGACGTCACTCTAAGCGTAGCACACGCTTAGAGTGACGCATCGGGGAGGAGACAGCCAGAAAAAGCACAGCTTCCGAGAGAAGCTGTCGCTTTTTCAGCTAGGGAGAGGAATCAGTGATCGGGCACCATAGCCCGATACATTGATTCCATGGCTACCGAATCCGCGGACGGGAGTGCGCGTGCATGCGCGCGATCGGCCGCGGGAGCGCGTGGTAGCGCGCATGGTTCCTGGACGTAGAAACTACGTCCAGGAACCAAAATAGGTTAATAAATACAATATCTATTTCTCATAAGTTCTGGGTGGCAGTTTGGCAAAAGTAAAAATGGGTACACATTATGAGATTTTATGATCGATTTACTGTCCGATCGATTATTTCCAACATGTCCGATTTGCTTTCCGATCGATTTACGAGCATTTTCCAATAAATTTCCGTTAACTTTAATAGTAAATCGTCTGGAAAATGCTCAGAAATCGATAGGAAAGCAAATCGGACATGTTGGAAATAATCGATCTGACAGTAAATCGACCATAAAATCTCATAGTGTATACCCAGCATAACACTCCTCAACAACAGTATAAATAACGTTTATATTGCATGTGGGACTTGTGATGCATGTACATTGATGAAAATATAAAAACATAATCAATCCTCACAATGAATATATTAATTCCTAGTCTCAGTGCAGCTTCCCAAGACCTTATAAAATACTGTACATACCATATTGCAGCCCTTACCCAGCCAGGACCAGCTCCAGCAGCACCAAAATACCCAAGTCCCAGCCACCTGCATACCTCCCAACATTCTGAGAGAAGAAAGAGGGACTAAATTCACTCCATCCCCTCTGCACACTTTGCTTCCCCTGTAAAAACCTCTGTGATTGGCCTATTTGAAAAACACCTTCTGAGAGTCAGAAGTTCCCAGGAAGGCTATTGGTCAAGTCCATAAGGTTAAACCTAAAATGGCTGCCACGCTAAAGCATGCTGTGGGTCAAAGCAGCCCATTTCTTACATATTCTTAATAAGAAATAATGCTACCAGCCTGCCAAAACAGAAATATTATTGGGAGTTGCTATGAAATCAGAAGCACTGAGGTCAAAGCACTAGTGCCTGATGCTGTTAGGAGTACATTTGAAATCGGCGCCGGTAGACTTGGGCGCAGGATACAGCAGTATATGGCTGATCCTGCTTCTGCACAAGTCCGGGCCGATTTAATTACTATTCCCCCTCCAGGCCGCCATGGATAGTGGGGGAATGAAATAATTCGGCTTCCAGCGATTGCTGGAGGACGAATTATTATGTTTTTAAGCAACCTTGGCTCCGTCTTCTGACGTTACTCACTGAGCGCTGCAATAGGAATGATTCCTATTGTAGTCTATGGAGGCGCCGACTGCGCCCAAATCTAGCTGCGCTGAAAAGCACTGCTCCGGCTGATAGGACTGTTTGTCGCCCAGGAGGAGGACACGTTACATTTTACATTCCTGCTTCTCATGAAAGGCGTATAGGCGGGTGTCCCCTCTCAGGTTAAGGAGTAAAGAAGTATGTCTGTGAAGATCTTAGTTTATCCAGTTATATTCAAAGAGCAAATATGGTAGTGTTAACTGGACATCTTTTTCAGCTCTATTGCCTCGTTTTCACTAGAGTGCTAAGTCCGTCTTCAAACACAGTAACCGTGTAGTTGTGAATTCACACCCAAATCTCCCTGCAGAGCCAAGGAAGGACAATGGGGATTCGGATGACGCAATGTCCGAAAAAACTGATGCAGGCACGTTTTTTTTTTTGTTTTTTTTCCTGCACTGGAATTTGAAGTAGCCATTGAAATCAATAAGCTGTCGTTTTTGTGTGCGGGCAACAGAACCAAGTTTGCACTGGGTTCAGTCTATAAAGATATTTTACGGCTCCTACATAATAATAAGGTTGAGAATCTTTTTTATAAGTACAATACAGATCATCCACATATAAACTAACATATTTTCAGCCTTCTTCTTGAGAAGTAGGTTGACTGCAGAGTTCCTGACAAGCAGTGAAATAAACTTGAAGGAATATATACTGTACCTAGCAATTGAACAACTAGCACAAGACATAGGCTTAATAGTAAATGAGCAAATACAGTATATAGGAATGCCAAACTGTAGATGTAGTCGACAGAGTCTGGTAGGTGAAAGAACTTTTGAAGTAGCCTCCAAATTTACATACCTAAGAGTACTATTGAGACCTAGAAAATAAAATGAATTAGCCCGTTTAGGAAGGATACAAGCGGACAACTGAGCTTACTATGCTAACTTTTCGCTTTCCTCTGGATCAACTGTTATATGTAAAAGTGCATGCTAGTGTATGCCTTATGCTTGTACCGTACTTTCTGGTTGAAATCTATTAACAATTTTCTTTTTTAACCCAACTATGTAACCATGTAACATGAACTTATTTAAAACAAAATGCTAACTAGAAATATCAGAAACTAGAAGACAGTGGTATGATCAGTGGTGTCAGGCAAATCACACATAAAAGCAACAGGCAGTATAATACACCTGAATGGCAGTGTTTGTAACCCTACGCATGTCAGTGTTTAACCTCCCTGGCGTTCTATTAAAATCGCCAGGGAGGCTGCGGGAGGGTTTTTTTTTTTATAAAAAAAAAACTATTTCATGCAGCTAACTGAAAGTTGGCTGCATGAAAGCCCACTAGAGGGCGCTCCGGAAGCGTCATTCTGATCGCCTCCGGCGCCCAGGATAAACAAGGAAGGCCGCAATGAGCAGCCTTCCTTGTTTTGCTTCCCTCGTCGCCATAGCGACGAGCGGAGTGACGTCATGGACGTCAGCCGCCTCCGATCCAGCCCTTAGCGCTGGCCGGAACTATTTGTTCCGGCTGCGCAGGGCTCGGGCGGCTGGGGGGACCCTCTTTCGCCGCTGCTCGCGGCGGATCGCCGCGGAACGGCGACGATCAGGCAGCACACGCGGCTGGCAAAGTGCCGGCTGCGTGTGCTGCTTTTTATTTGGTAAAAATCGTCCCAGCAGGGCCTGAGCGGCGACCTCCGGCGGTAATGGACGTGTATACATGTCCATACCGCCAAGGAGGTTAACACGTGGTGTCGTGTTTGAGGTCCCAGGGAATGCAGAGTAAGAAGCCATGAAGCGCTGAGGATCACCCCCACTCACCCTCTACCACCTCCATGCCCCCAACCCCCATCACACCACTTTCAGTATGAATTTTCTCTGAGGCTACATTCATAGTGGGACGTTGCGGAGCTGTGTTATAAAGTACTATAATGCAGCTTACCGCGCTGCAATGCTGATCCTATGGGACGTTCACAGTGCAACGTTAGCGTCGCATTGTAACGTGTAGTGTTATGGTAACGTACTCTTACCTCTAATAAACGCACACATTACCAGGTACAGGAAGGCATGCTTTTCATTGCCTGCATGCTTTACTGTTACCTTTACTGTTTACTTTGCGTTACCACCTTTTTTGCGTTGCATTGTAATGCTGCGTTGTGACTTTAACGTTGCATTACAACACAACGTCCCACTGTGAATAAACCCTCAATGTCCTTTTGATTTTTTTGAATTTTTTTTTTTTACGTGTTTAGAAGCCTACTTCAAGCACTTTTACTGTGAAGAATCTCTTGTTGATGTTTTACCACTTGAAGAATGTGCATGTCTTCCATGTTGCTCTTAAAGAGACACTGAAGCGAAAAAAAATATGATATAATGAATTGGTTGTGTACTATGAATAATTACTAGAAGATTAGCAGCAAAGAAAATATTCTCATATTTTTATTTTCAGGTATATAGTGTTTTTTCTAACATTGCATCATTCTCTAATATGTGCAGATTACACAACACTCAGCATTCAAAATGATTCTTTCAGAGCAGTCTGAACTAATGACCTCTCCTCTGGCAGAGAAAAAGTAAATAGTTAACTAACAGTTGAGATAATAAAAGTCAGAAAACAGCCCTCTCCACGACTTTGAAAGTCGTAGAGCTTAATGGCTTTTTTGTATAGAGATAACTGGAGTTTCTTAACTCTTCCTGTACTGGAAACAATTAGACAGATGTATCTGATCTTAATGTTTAAAGGGACTCCGAGCTCTGGCTAAAATAAAAATGTTCACTTACCAGGGGCTTTCTGCAGCCCAGTGCTGGTCGGGACGTCCCACGCCGGCCTCCTGGCTCTTCTCCCCACAGCTGTCCATATAGGGCTGATCGGCGGCTCCCCGGGCGACACTGGCTTAGTGTCGGGGCTCCTTCTTCCGCAAACCTCATCAATGACGTCGCACGCCGGCCGCCTTGCGTCATCACGGCGGCCGGCGTGATGACGCAAGGTGGCCGGCATGCGACATTGATGAGGTTTGCGGAAGAAGGAGCCCCGACACTCGGCCAGCGTCGCCCGGGGAGCCGCCGGATATCCCTATATGGACAGCCGTGGGGAGAAGAGCCAGGAGGCCGGCGTGGGACGTCCCGACCAGCACTGGGCTGCAGAAAGCCCCTGGTAAGTGAACATTTTTATTTTAGCCAGAGCTCGGAGTCCCTTTAAACATTAAGATCAGATACATCTGTCTAATTGTTTCCAGTACAGGAAGAGTTAAGAAACTCCAGTTCTTATCTCTATACAAAAAAGCCATTACGCTCTGGCTCCTGGCTCTTCTCCCCACGGCTGTCCATATAGGGATGTCCGGCGGCTCCCCGGGCGACACTGGCCGAGTGTCGGGGCTCCTTCTTCCGCAAACCTCATCAATGTCGCATGCCGGCCACCTTGCGTCATCACGCCGGCCGCCGTGATGACGCAAGGGGGCCGGCGTGCGACGTCATTGATGAGGTTTGCGGAAGAAGGAGCCCCGACACTAAGCCAGTGTCGCCCGGGGAGCCGCCGATCAGCCCTATATGGACAGCCGTGGGGAGAAGAGCCAGGAGGCCGGCGTGGGACGTCCCGACCAGCACTGGGCTGCAGAAAGCCCCTGGTAAGTGAACATTTTTATTTTAGCCAGAGCTCGGAGTCCCTATAATTTCTTAGCTGTACTACACATACAAATCATAATATCATAATTTTTTTTTCGCTTCAGTGTCTCTTTAAAGCTACAATATTATTATTATGTTTTTTATTGGATTTGCATAAAATGGCTTCTCCTCTCAACATGCCTTAGACATGTCTAAGGCATGTTAGTTTTGAATATTTATGTGCTGTAGTTGCTCTCCAGAGACCAGAACAATCCACCAGAATTTTTCCACGTTTACTTCAATGGTGTTTCAGATTCAGGACATGCCAAATTCCAAATATTGTGCCCTGTCCAGCCAACCTGCGCTTGAAATGAACAGAGGCATATTTGAGCAACACTAGTTACAGGCAAAGCAACAGAAGTATGTTTATAGTAGCAACAGTGCTTCCAGCATAGATCTGTGTGAGGTAAACATAAGGATAACCACAACAGCTTGACACGTGGCTCCAGGATACCGAAGTGGAGCCAGACTAACATGGTTACATGTATCTGGTGATAACAGTTTAACAAGAATATTGTTATCCACCTAGATCTGTAGATAAACTTCTGAAGGTAAGCTGGAATTCTGTAGAGCTGTGCTGGTTCCCACAGTAGTTATGAGATGTCAACCTAATGGAAGAAGAAGCTATTAAATCGTTGCACTATATTATGTATACTGTACTTCATTATATTCCTACTGTGTTCTACTGTCTCCTGTATACTAACCGGAGTAAGATAATGAACCAAAGGGTACATGTGTCATATCCGTCGTGTCTCTTGCTGTGGTGGCGTCATATTTCTTGCATTAGCGTTAGGCAATATAGGTGTTTATTACCATAATGCAGTGTGTATTCATTTCCTGTATCCCTGTATAGTACTAACGTTTGTGCAGCTCTTTACATAGTATAGGTAGTCCCCACTTACAAACAGGTTCCATACGGGGAGGTTGTTTGTAAGTTGCTGCCATGTGTTATTTATAGTGAAACGCAGATTAATGTTTTGGACAGCTCTGGATTTTGGGATGTAGCATAAACAATGATTTTGGTTGTTTTCCCTTCCCCAGTGATTGTTATGCCCCCTCCTCGGCTATTGCAGAATCGTAATCACCTCTCAGTGCTGGGAACAACCAATGTAACCATCGGATTGTGCATCAAGCCTCTTATCTGATTCAACCCATGCTTTATCTCTCCTCATCTGTTTAATCATGAATTAGCTCTCCTTATGGTTGAGGGGAAAATGAAGAAAGGTGAAATAAAGGGGCCCATACACTCAGCCGATTTTCTGGCCGACCGATCGATCCCGATCGATCGATCGATTGCAAATCGGTTGGCCAATCGACTGATCGATGGCCGATTTCGATCGGTTTCGATGGATTTCCATCGAACTGGCAGGTTGGAAAATTTAGGTCGATCTGATGAGATTGCTTATCAGTTTGCATTGGCCTTAATGGAAATCTGATGGCAAAAAAATGCCATCAAATCGAATTTCAAATCTATTGGAATTCTATCCTGGTAAAAAATGTTCTAAAAACGCATCAGATCTATCTATCTGCTGCCAATCTGACGAGTGTATGGGCACCTTAATTCAAGAGAAAAGCATTGCGAATCAACCAGCTAATGAATCAGATGTTTTCATTGGGTGGCAGGCCTGGATAGCTGTCAGGTCAGATCAGCACCTTGACTCTTTTATTATGGAGCCATGCTGTTGAAATGCTTATAGAATGGAGTTTGGCATTCTCTTACTCAATAAGCATGGTCTTCCTTGATAAAGTGTCTGGTGCCTTTCTAGAGGTGCAAGCTAACCATGACATTTGCTAATGTACTGACATAACATCACTGGCATGTGTTTGTGTTTGGGAGAAAATCACATCGCACTGCAATTTTTTTATACTGCATACAATTTGCACAGGGTCCCAACTTTTTGGGGAAAAAGGGTTGTACATGACACATTTGATTACATAAAACATCAGTAAGGGTATGTTTCCACTAGAAGCACGTGAATCATATGCTATTTTCCGGATACGAAATGTGAATTTGCACTCATGTTTATGTCTTTTTAAAATGAAAATTCGCATGTGCAATTACTCATTAATGTGAGAGCAAGAACGCATGTGAAAACAGCATGCCGCGTCCAAAAAATAATACTGCTGTCCAGATTTTTTTCTGTATGCAATTTTGGCATCTAATGGAAACAAGCCCATAGGAAATCATTGCTTTGCGAATTCAGGTAAACACGAAAATTAGCACCTAGTGGAAATGGGCCCTTAAACACCAACTTCGGATGCAGTAAGTTCAAAAGCCTGATTTGGCTTTAAAGGAAACTTTTAGACACTCTCCTTACAAACTGTCGGATTATACAATATATTAAGGATTGTCCCTGGAGTTGGGTTTACCAGTGTAATTTTGGAATATGGGAGGAAACTCATGCAGACACAGTTAGAATATAGAGATATGGTTTACAAAAGGACAACTGAAGCGAGAGGGATATGGAGGCTGCCATATTTGCCTGGCTATCTTGCTGATCCTCTGCCTCTACTTCCACATCGCATCACAGTAGTGTGTAAGTCTCCATACACTTACACTGCCCTCATGACAAGCTGCAGCAGGGTAGAGTACAGCAACGTGATGCAAAAGTAGCTTAAAGTATATCTAAGGTGTAAATAAACGTAATGAGATGATGAATTGTATGTGATGTATGGATAATAAATAGAACATTAGTAGCAAAGGAAAGTTACATATTTTTAGCTATATAGCTTTCTTTATAACATTGCATCAGACCGTCAGACTGTCACATTTGCAGAAGTAATGACCCTTTGAACTTACCTGCAGTAAAACCTTATCTCAAGGAAACCTGAAGCAAGAGGTATATGGAGGCTGCCATATTTATTTTCTTTTAAACAATATCAGTTACCTGGCTATCCTGCTGATCCTCTGCCTCTAATACTTTTAGCCATATACCCCGAACAAGCATGCAGCAGATCAGATGTTTCTGACATTTAATGTCAGATCTGACAAGTTTAGCTGCATGCTTGTTTTTGGTGTTATTCAGACACTACTGCAGCCAAATGGACCAGCAGGGCTGCCAGGCAACTGGTATCGTTTAAAAGGAAATAAATATGGCAGCCTCCACATACATCTCACTTCAGTTGTCCTTAAGGGGTTTCATGCATATTTTGTACAAAAAGCTGCACATGGTTTAGGTTAGGGGTCAGGAATGGGATTTTTTTGTAAATGAACTGGTTGGGGTTAAACAAACAATGGAAGAAAATTGCTGAAACCCAGATGAAACAGCAGAAGTGTGAGATGAACTGTAGTGGATACCTGGCAGGGCCACCCATAACTCCCCCAAACCAATGTGTGTGTGCAGAAATGTTAGCAAATTAGCGGTTCGGTGAATGAAATCATGCAGTGCTGCAGTATTTAGTTTATAAAACCTCCCACTCCAGGTACCCAAAATGGCTCAGACTCCTCGACTCCTTAGACCAGGGGTCCCCAAACATTTTGGGCCGAGGGCCGGGTCAACATACTTCAGACTGCTGGGGGGCCGGAGTATACATAAGATGATGTAGATGTCTTTGCGGGCCAGACAGTGAAGCATACCCATGTGACAATCTGCAGTCCAATTGGACAGCGGTGTCACCTGATGTGGAATATGATTGGAAACCAGCGAATTACTGCATTTTGGCTTCCATGTGGAAGGTTGGAGCCAGAACTGCTATTCCATATGCGAACCACCAATATTTAAAGATGTAGCTGACCGCATCTATAAGTAATACATTTTGTGTATGGGGGGCGGTAAAAAAGCCTCAGGGGGCCACATTCGGCCCGCGGGCCTTAGTTTGAGGACCACTGCCTTAGTCTAATACTTACCAGGGCTGTGGATTTGGTGCAAAAATCATCTGACTCCTCAGTTTATGAAACCTCCAACTCAAAATTGCTCTGAATTTACTCCTCGGCTCCAACTCTGACTCCACAGCCCTGCACATAACCACATATTAACAAACCTCTACGGAAGGCTGAATAAGATTTGATAATCATAACCCCTTAGTAGTTGGCAAATGTTAATGAAATCAGTCCAGGTTTGCTGCATCACCTATATAGCCACAGTAAAAGTGTATCTGTAAGGGAAAAAAATTGCCCAAAGGGGTACTCACCTCAATAGAGGGAAGCCTTTGGATATTGCACAGGCTTCCCCTGTCTTCCTGCCCTGGGCCATTCCAGCACTGCATCCCGGAAAAAAACTGTCGACAAGTCCTTGTCAACAACTCGTGTATGCGCAGTAGGACTGACGCGATTGGGCACCGCTTCTGCTGAAGCCCTATCAACAATAACATTTCTATAGCGCTTTTCTCCCATAGGGCTCAGAGCGCTTAGGCTCTCTCAGATTTGGGTCCATGCTCCTTCTCAAGGGCAAGCAGTAGCACGGACCCAATTGGACCTGGCTTTTTCACTGAATTTGGTTTGATAACTACAAATTAAAGAGTACCTGAGACGGATGAAAAGAAAAGTTTTATACATACCTGGGGCTTCCTTCAGCCCCCTTCAGGCTAATTAGTCCCTCGCTGTCCTCTTCCACCACCTGGATCTTCTACTATGAGTCCTGGTAATTCAGCCAGTCAGCGCAGTCCAGTCGTGTGCCGCTCCCACAGCCAGAAGCATTCTGCACCTGTGCAATAGTGCCGCGCAGGTGTAGTACGTTCCTGGCAGTGGAGTGTGTGCATGCGCACTATTCCCAACTAGCTCAAGTGCCTGGACCCATAGCAGGAGATCCAGGTGGTGGAGGAGGACAGCGAGGGACTGATTAGCCTGAAGGGGGCTGGAGGAAGCCCCAGGTATGTATAAAACTTTAATCTGTCTCAGGTTTACTTTAAGTTACACAGCAGTACTATACTCTACATATGCACTCCCCACAGAGCTGCAGGGAATCCACTGAGAATGTTGTGCACATTGAACACAGAGGTGTTGTCTATCATCCATTAACCTGGTTCAGATTGTACATGAAGAATGTGTAATAGAGGAAGAATCCCCTCATTCCCCTGCAGAGTACCTGCACATCACTCTTACATGTACCCACAGTTACATTGCCTAGACCCTGATAGATGTTCTTTGTTCCTGTCTGTACCTTCTACAAATACTCTTACCAAGGACTAGTTTTAGTCTATGACTAAAAGTATTTAAAAGGCAGAAGATCCGCCGGATATCCAGGTAACTGGTATTGTTTAAAAGGGAATAAATATGGCATCCTCCATATCCCTCTCACTTCAGTTGTCTTTCAAAATTCCTAAGTGTTGGCAGTTATAAGATGCATTTCGTGTTATATACTTTCAATCAACAAAATTGTAATATGCAAATTTGAGGAGTCGGAGTCGAGGAGTCAGAGTCAGTGGAATCCTAATCTGAGGATTTTTGTACCGATTCCACAGCCCTGAATCTCACCGGTTTGCTTTATTGATCTCCGGAGATGCCTTAGAAAAGCAGACTCAAAGTCTGTATGCCCATAATGACCTTAGTGGTGAAAATAAGAAATTACAATTTAATATTTTGTTTGACATAATACTTCTGTTTGCTGACATCACAGCAAAGGATACTATTTTAAGGGTGTCAAGTGGCACTTCACAAGTGTTAATAAAAGAAGGCAGTCATTGAAGCATTCATATTTAACTAAAAATCTAATTATAGAGGTGTAAAATAACATTCTTGCACCTTCATCATTAAAATACCGCCCTCTGCTGGCACAGTAAAGGATACTGTTTATTTAGGTGAGGGGTCTTGAGAGCTGCAACACACAGATTTTTCCTCAACTGAAACTATTGTACCTGATTGTTTTGGACAGAAGACTGAAGTGTTTGCAGGTGTTTGGCGTCCTCTCCTACAAACTGCCTGGACAGGTCACCTCACTATGTCATTTCTCCCCGCAACATGGAGCCAATTGTGCATCCGCCCTCTCCATGGAGCAGTACTCATCCAGCAGCCAGTGTGTCTGTAAAGTGACCATTCTAAGTCCCACCTGAAACATTCAGGAATGATTGTTTTGGACAACACATGTCTAAAGTGTGTACCGGGTTTTAATAAATTATAAACACTAACCGAAAAATAGAGGTACCAGGGAAATCAGATCAAGCACTGGAATCTAAAAAGATAAGCCCTATAGGTACAAATAAAAGTGTTATATACTTTATTTACTGGAACCAAATGGATAAAAGAGATGCCACTGTTGTGGAACGTCTCATGTGAACTCCCAAAAGTTGGGACGTCTACCCTGAGATTTGGTCCGTGGGGTTCCTGGCTTATCCCCCTCCTTATATAGTCACAACAAGTGGGGTATAGCTACCCCACCGAATGAGGGTTAGACGTTCACTGGATATGGGTGTGGATGGAGGGTGCTGCTCTGACAATTCGTAGGTCAGGCAATCTGACAGTCAGTAGCAGACCACAAGGTACTACCTCACACTAATAGCCACAAACTGAGACAGGGGAGCAGTAAGGTGCTAACAAACGTGCATGGTGCTGTACATTTAACCCTAACATGCAACATGGAGCCGCATTGTGCATCCACCCTCTCTCCATGGAGCAGGACACACTGCTCATCCAGAAGCCAGTGTGTCTATGTGTGCAGTGACCATTCCAAGTCCCACCTGAAACATTCAGGAATGATTGTTTTGGACAACACATGTCTAAAGTGTGTACCAGGTTTTAACCATTTCAGCCCGCAGGGATTTTTCACCTTATGCGTCAGAGCAGTTTTCACCTCCCATTCATTCGCTAATAACTTTATCACTACTTATCACAATTTATTTAACAGGAATATTAAGAAAAAAGGTAAAAAAATTATTATTTCTCAGTTTTCAGCCATTATAGCTTTAAAATAATACATGCTACCATAATTAAAACCTATGTATTTTATTTGCCCGTTTGTCTCGGTTATTACGCCATTTAAATTTGTCCCTACCACAATGTATAGCGCCGATATTTTATTTGGAAATAAAGGTGCATTTTTTCAGTTTTGCGTCCATCACTATTCACAAGCTTATAATTTAAAAAATGTTCGTAGTATACCCCCTTCACATGCATATTTAAAAAGTTCAGACCCTTAGGTAACTATATATTTTTTTATTTTATTTTTTATTGTAATTTTTTTTTTCATTAAAAATTTTATTTGGGTAATTTTCAGGTGTTGGTAAATAAACAGTTAATTTTTAATGTTATAATATGTGTAAATTGGCAGGAAAAATGTATGTAGATGTAGTTTTACTACTATACCTTGAGTTTTTTTTTTTTCCTTGTGCTTCTCGCTTACCAGAAGCCCAAGGAGGACGGGGAAATATTTTTTTTTTTTTTTTTTTACAAAAACTGCGGTCTCTGATTAGAAACCGTCGTTTTTTCTGCTGGCAACTTAGATCGGTGAACGTACTGCCTAGCTACTCTTAAAATTAGCCCTCCTGCTACTCTACGCTAGAGTCCTGCTGGGGTCTAATTTTTCAGACCTGCAACCCGTTTTGATTAATTCAAAACGGGTACTCAAACCCAACCCACATTTCAGTTAACCTGTGGGAACCCAACCTGATGCCCTGTGCAGGTCTAATTTTTCAGACCCGCAGCCCCGCTTCCCGCACCCGACCTGCGACCTTCTTTCTGGTGAATATCGCACCCGCAGACCCTCTACCTGCACCCGATCCCGCAACTCGATGAAAATCAAAATCAACCGACCCGCATTTCGGGTAACCCATGGGTAACCGACCTGATTCAGGCCTCTACTCTACGCCTAACACTATCCATCCCTTCATGCACATTAGTCCCTCCCAGCTACAACTATGGTGCCCAAATTACACATCGGGCACCACTGTAGCGGCAATTAACATTGTGGTCTATAGCAGTGCCCAAATCACCAGGTGCTGTGCTTCGCCAAAATCGCCTGTCTTGTAATGCAACTCATTTTAAGTACACTACGCATGTGTTGATTGTATAAATTGCATACACGATTTGTGTTACATTGCTTGCATAAACACTGGTAAAATTTACGTACACACAGTTTTACCAGCCTTACGTATATCAACTCCATATGGTGCGATGAGATGAACATTTACATATACAGTTGATGTCAGAAGTTTACATACTCTTCATACTCTTTACATAGTCATAACTCCTCCACAAATGTTATACTGTATTAACAAACTAAAAAAAAAAAGGGCAGATTTTTAAGACATTTACAAAAAGTACAGGGCAAAAGTATTAATTCCAACTGTGTTCACAGACAGATAAAGTCTCTTTTTATTGACTATATCACAATTCCAATGGGCTTACATACACCCCTAATGTTTGGTAGCATTGCCCTTAAAGCAGACCTGAACTCTTGCACAGGAGAGATGGAAAACAGAGAAATCCACCCTGTTTCAACCACGTGTGTTTATAAAAAGCAGCCTAATTTTCCCTTCTCAACAAGTAATGAGCTAGTGTAATTTGAACTGTCTGCCCAATTCTAAGCTAATATGTAAACACAGGAGGTTAACCCTTGCTGTGGCCCAGGGTACCAGAAAGTTCTGTGTTCAGGTCCGCTTTAAATTACTTAAATTGAGCTAAACATTTTGGATATGGATGATCCAGTTTTGTGAAGGTCTAAAACCCTTTTTCTGAGTTCTTGGCCAATTTGTTTTGTCTTTCCTATTATCTTAAACCTTTGGTTTAAGACAGACCTTTTGATAGTAGGCCTTAAAGGAAACCTGTGGTGAAAATAAACTGATGAGGTGAACAATGTCATCGATCTTCCAACTCCTGAGAATATAAATATAATAAGAATTAAAAAAGATCTAACCCAGAAAACCTGGGTAAGATTTTTTTTCTTTAATGTGTTTCTGCCCTATGAACAGAACAATGTATATACTGTATGTAGTATTATTAACTACAATTGTTTCTTGAAACCTACTCCTGAAAAAGACACCTTTTTTTGTACAATCCAACAGTTTTATTTTATTTTTCAAAGCTAAAAAGTCTCATATGAATGATACAGGCTTTTAGTCTTGGTGCCCTAGAGCTAAAATATACAAACTATTGACATTTTTTATTTTCCCCCTGAGTTTTAGGGCCCGTTTCCACTTGTGCAGTATCGCCGCGCATCCCCCACTGACAAAATCGCATGCAGGTGCGATTCCGCATGCGTGTTTTACCGCGATTTCGCATGCGATTTTGCATAGGTTAGTATTGATGCGATTTTAACCATGTCACTGCCTGTGTGATTTAATATTACTTTCTAAGGCGAAATCGCATGCAAAATCGCGGTAAAATACGCATGCCAAAACCGCATGCGATTTCCCTATTAAATACATTAGTGCCGATTTGCAGAGCGGTGTGCGGGATGCGAATGCTGACGGCTCTTCCGTGCAGATTTCTCCCATACAGAGAAACGCTCAGGATTACTGACAAGTGGAAAAGGCCATCCACTTGTATTGGCTATGCGAATCCGCATGCGGACAACGCATGCGGATTCGCGATAGTGGAAACGGGCCCTTATAGTTGTAATTCCTTATCGGTGACGATTATGCTATGGTCCGACTAGGTCCCGCCTGGAGAGAATCTGTCACTTGCATACCTGAATGGTTAACTCTTTCAGGCAGAAAAAGAAGGAAAAAAACATAACCTAGTTATTTGTATGCCTGGCACTATACATACATATGTTTATCTCATCATGTCACATATGATATTGATACACTTTAACCACTTCCTCCAACATGGACACTTCAAAATGTCCTTTTTGTGTTTTTTTTTTTGTTCAAATACGACATTTATTAAATGTTAGCTATTCTGTGGAAGGGCATGGGCACATGCATTTGTTCTCATCAGCCCATTGCCTGAAG